>NW_024068745.1:0-99792 GCF_009389715.1 Phoenix dactylifera
TTTAGGTACTAGTGTTTCACTAATGCCTTTATCTGTGTCTAGAAAGCTTGAATTGAAGGAGTTGAAGCCTACTACCATCTCTTTGCAGCTAGCTGATCGATCGGTCAAATATCCTTTGAGTGTTCTTGAGAATGTGCTGATCAAAGTAAAAAAGTTTATCATTCCAGTTAATTTTATTATTTTGGAGATAGAAGAAGACACCGAGATCCCTATCATTTTAGGCCAGCCCTTTCTAGCCACAGTTGGAGCTATCATAAATGTTAAGAATGATAGGTTGACTTTGAAGGTTGGTGAAGAAGAGGTAGAGTTTAATTTATTTGAAGCTACTAAATATCCTTCTTTTATTGATCATGTTTTTCGAGTTGATATTGTAGATGAGTCGTCCAGAGAGGTTTTTAGGGCTGAAAATACTAAAGAACCTCTTGAGACTTGTTTAGTGAGTGCAGGGACAAGTAAAGATGATAATCTAGAGGTTACTAAAGTGGCGTGTGCATTAAAGGCTACATGTCCTAAGCCGAAGAAGAGAGGTATTCATTTTGAGGATATCGGCAAAGGTAAGCCACCCCCTCCCCCTTCTAATGTGCAAGCACCAGTTCTGGACTTGAAGCCATCACCCTCACATCTCAGGTATGCATTTTTAGGTGAGAATAATACTTTGCCTATGATTGTGAGTGCTTCTTTGTCTGATGAGCAACTTGACAAATTGATACGTATTTTGAGATTGGAGAAAAAAAGCCATAGGATGGACTATATCAGACCTTAGAAAAATTAGCCCTTCATTGTGTATGCATAGAATTTTAATGGAGGATAACCATAAACCTATTGTTGAAAATCACAGACGGTTAAATCCTAACATGAAAGAAGTAGTTAGGGCTGAAGTTCTTAAATGGTTAGATGCAGGGATTATTTATCCTATATCTGATAGTTCATGGATTAGTCCAGTGCAGGTAGTACCTAAAAAAGGGTGGGATGACTGTGGTGCATAATGAAAATAATGAATTAATTCCCACTAGGACAGTAACTGGGTGGAGAGTCTGCATAGATTATAGAAAACTTAATAGTGTTACCCGTAAGGATCATTTTCCTTTACCTTTTCTTGATCAGGTGCTTGAGAGACTTACTAGGTATGCGTATTACTGTTTTCTAGATGGTTATTCAGGGTATAACCAGATTTCTATATCCCCCGAAGATCAAGAAAAGACCACCTTCACTTGTCCTTATGGTACTTTTGCATTTCGTAGGATGCCTTTTGGTTTGTGTAATGCATATGTACATTCCAATGTTGCATGATGGCTATTTTCTCTGATTTTGTTGAAAAGATCATGGAGGTTTTCATGAATGATTTTTCTGTTTTTGGATCTTCTTTTGATAGTTGTTTATATAACTTGTTTCGAGTTTTGCAACGCTGTGAGGAGACCAATTTTTGTCTTGAATTGGGAGAAATGTCATTTTATGGTGCAGGAAGGTATTGTTTTAGGCCACAAAATTTCAGCAAGAGGCCTTGAGGTGGACCGAGCAAAAATAGAAATTATTAAAAAATTGCCACCACCTACAAATATTAAGGGAGTTAAAAGTTTTCTTGGTCACACAGGATTTTATTGGCATTTTATTAAGGATTTCTCTAAAATTTCTAAACCTCTTTGTAATCTGTTGAATAAGGATGTGTTTGATTTTGATAAGGACTGTTTGAATGCTTTCAACAGGTTGAAGCAAGAGTTGGTGTCAGCACCAATTATGGCAGCCCCAGATTGAAGTTTGCCTTTGGAGCTAATGTGTGATGCTAGTGATTTCGCTTTGGGCGCTGTTCTCGGCCAGAGAAAATACAGGAAGTTGCATGTTATATATTATGCTAGTAGAGTTTAAATAATGCATAGTTGAATTATGCAACTACTGAAAAAGAATTGCTTGCTGTTGTGTTTACTTTTGACAAGTTTCAATCTTATCTTGTAGGTTCTAAGGTGATCGTATATACGGACCATTCAGCAATCAAGTACTTGCTGAAAAAAAAAGATGCCAAACCGCGCTTGATTCGGTGGGTGCTGTTGCTTCAAGAATTTGATCTTGAGATTCGAGACAAGAGAGGCACGGAGAATGTGGTGGTAGATCACTTGTCTAGATTAGAGGGGTAGTCAAGAGCAGATGAGGTGCCCATTAATGAAAGCTTTCCAGATGAGCAGTTGTTGGCAGTTTCAGTCATCCCCTGATAATGCTGATTTGGTGAACTATTTGGTGAGTGGCATTGTTCCCCCTGATTTAAGCTATCAGAAGAACGTTTTTGTGGGATGTGAAGCATTATTTTTGGGAAGAACCGCTACTCTATAAACACTGTGCAGATGGAATGATTAGAAGATGTGGGCCCCAAGATGAGATACAGGATATACTTGACTATTGCCATTCCATGGAGTGTGGTGAACATTACAATACCTCCAAGATAGTTGCAAAGGTATGGAAGTCTGGTTTTTACTGGCCGACCATGTATCAAGATACTAGACAATATGTGAGCATGTATGATAGATATCAAAGGGTTGGCAACATTTCAAAAAAGAATGAGATGCCCTTGACCAATATCATGGAGGTTGAACTATTTGATTTATGGGAAATTGATTTCATGGGCCCATTTTCTTCTTCCTTCAACAATCAGTACATTCGGGTAGCAGTGTCTTATGTGTCTAAATGGGTTGAAGCTACTGCAACTCAGACTAATAACTCTCGGGTGGTGATGAGATTTGTGAAGAAAAATATTTTTTCAAGATTTGGTGTGCCAAGAGCTATTATTAGTGATGAAGGCTCCCATTTTTGTAACCGGTCATTTGAGGCTTAGTTGAAGAAATATAGGGTTACTCATAAGGTGGCACTTGCCTATCATCCCCAAACAAATGGGCAAGTGGAACTTGCAAATAGGGAATTGAAGCAAATTTTGGAGAAAACTGTGAGCAGCTCAAGAAAGGATTGGCGAATAAGTTAGATGATGCACTTTGGGCCTATAGGACAGCTTTCAAGATACCTTTGGGTATGTCTCCTTACAGACTTGTCTTTTGGAAAGTCTTGTCACTTAGCAGTGGAATTGGAACACAGGGCCTATTGGGCAATCAAGGAGTTGAACATGGATTTAAAAGCTGCGGGAGAAAAGAGATTGTTACAGTTGAGTGAGTTGGAGGAGTTTAGGTTAGATGCTTATGAAAATACTCGAATTTACAAGAAAAAGACAAAGCATTGGCATGACAAACATCTTCATATTAGAAACTTCGAAATTGGGCAGCAAGTATTACTCTTCAACTCAAGGCTTAAGTTATTTCCAGGCAAGCTTCGTTCTAGGTAGTCTGGCCCATTCACGGTAACAAAAGTGTATCCATATGGTGCTGTTGAGGTGCGTAGTGAGGTCACTGGTGCATCCAAGGTTAATGGGCAGCGTTTGAAGCCTTATCTTGCTAGTAATGCGATTCCTAAAGGAGTGATTTACTCTTTGAAGAATCCTACCTATGGTTGATGGTGTGGAAGTCAAACTAATGATTGTAAACAAGCGCTTCTTGGGAGGCAACCCAAAAAAAAAAAACCTTTCTTTTGCCTTTTGTTATATGTTTTAGTTGTTTTTATTAAGTCTTTGAATAATTATTGCTGTGACCCCTTTCTTTTTGGTTGTGTTGTGTAGGTTTGGAAAAATCAAGCAAGAAGCTAGTTCATGTTCAATTCAATCGGACATTCGTTGTGTTCAACCTTGCTAAAAGGAAAGTATTAGTCTTCCATTTTTCTTTGCTTTCACATTGAGGACAATGTAAAAATTAAGTTTGGGGGAGTGGATATTTGATTATGCCGAATGCTAGTGTTGGTTATATTTGTTTGAGAAAGAAATTTTTTTCGAAATTCTGGTTTGTTCACTTTCAAGAAAGTTAATTGGTGATCATATCCATGTCTTCCAAACCAAATTTTTATATGAAAAATTAGGAGAAATGAACATGCATTTGCACTTGTGTGAGACTTATCTAGGATCAACATTACACTTTGAAAGAGTAGATGCCCTACAAGCCAATCGCAATATCTATTGCGAAGGATTTTCTTTTAATTTTCCAAATCATGTACATGACATTTAATATAAATAAAGGCATTGTGTTTCATCATATGCTGTTGATTATATTTGTGATGAACCCCTTAGATTAGGGCAATGGTTTTGAAGCTATGATGAGATCATACTAGTAAGACCTAAAACCCTAAAATCCTAATCTTAAGAATTTTCAGTCGTTGGTACATTGAGTCGGGGATCAATGTTACCGACAAGACTGGCACATCTTATATATGCTCAATGCAGAGGGTGATTGATCTCGCAATCACTTGTGTGAGACACTAATACAAAGATGTGGGTGCTCATTAAATGAATGAGTTTACTGAATTGACCTGCCTAGAGAATATCTTATGAAGTCTTACTTACATGTCAAAAGATGATTCTCTTAGTGGGAATTGTGCAACTGATCCTTTGACTTGAGATCACCATGGTATCTTGTGCACATAAATCCATATTTTGGTTTACACTCATTCATGACAATAAGTTGTGTACGAGGTCTTCTGGATATAGTGGTGTTGCTGGTGGTCCAAACCGAGAACGATTGGCACAGCGGTGTGAACGGGGTTCCCTTTGAGTTGCTTTGGTTGCGCTCCGCCCTCCGCCGTGAAACCTGCAAGCAAGCCTCGCACCACCACCGGGGTAGTGGGGGCCCTCCGACGATCAAGTCAGAGGAGATCGAAGGAGAAGGAGAAGGAGAAGGTCGCAGGTGAGATGATACTCTGGAAGATATATCTTACCCTCCCCCTTCCCCCCCAGCCCCATATATATCAGGCTGGGGGGTTTTTCCGGGGATTCGTCATCGTGTGGCACGATGGGGCTGCCACTGACATGGCCGTTACAGGGCGTCGTGGGGCAGCGCTAGGTACGGCCCTGGCAGGGCATAGTGGAGCTCCGCTTTGTACGGCTGTTACAGGGGATCGTGGGGCAGCGCCGGATACGGCCGTTGCAGGAGTAGTGGAGCAGGGGGCCGCGGCGTGCCTCAGAGGAACAGTCTGTTGTTGTCGAGAGATTGCCGACTCAGGGTCGGATTGCTGGATAAAGGGGCAGCCGACTCGGGGTCGGGCTGCGGAGCCGAAGATATCCGACCCGAGCCGTAGTCTTCCTGGGCGCGCGTGCCGGTCACGTGGGGCATGGTGGCTAAGTTCCCCCGTAACAGTAGCCCCCCACTCCCGAGCCTGGAACCAGGAGGGGAACGGGTGAAGGGAGTGATGCTTCGAGATTGCCGCCATCCCTCGGAAAGGCGCGCGCGCTCCGAGCTTCCCGCCTTCTTTATGGCGTACGGCAGCTGTCGCTGATCTGCTGAGGGTCTCCTCCGAGGCGGACGACCAGAATGTGGCGAAGGTCATGGAGGCAAAAGCTCAGATTACGGAGCGAGCAGAGGCGGCGCTGGCCGAGAAGAGCGCGGAAATCGGGCGTCTGGCGGTACAGGCCTATCGTCAGTCCGCCGAGTTCATCCGTGACATGTCGGAGGCGGTACAGGCCTATCGTCAGTCCGATGAGTTCGTCCGTGACATGTCGGACGCGGGGTCCGACTCCTTTGTCTTAGGCTTCGGTGAAGGCTCGGCAAGGGTGTCGGCTAAATACCCCGGGATTGACCTGAGTGGGGTCTCCCTCCTCGACTCCCCTCCGGCGCCATTGCCTGCTGATTCTCCAACCGCCTCCCTACCCCTTGCGGACGTGCCCGGCGTTCCCGACCCAGGGGTTCCTCCAAGCTGACCCTCTGTACCTTTCTTTGTCCTTTTCTTTGTATGTTGGCGTTTTGCCAAGTTGTATGGGTCTCGGCCCTGAAACAATGAAAGTTAATGCAAATAGAGTGTTTCTTCATTTCACTTTCGTCCTTCCTCTTTTAAACTCTTGGTAGCGTCTCGCCGACTCCTAACTCTTGAAGTTCTTCCGGCGCTAGGCCAGGCATCCGAGGGTTAGGCCTCAGGAAATTCTTCCGGCGCTAGGCCAGGCATCCGAGGGTTAGGCCTCAGGAAATTCCTCCGGCGCTAGGCCAGGCATCCGAGGGTTAGGCCTCAGGAAATTCCTCCGGCGCTAGGCCAGGCATCCGAGGGTTAGGCCTCAGGAAATTCCTCCGGCGCTAGGCCAGGCATCCGAGGGTTAGGCCTCAGGAAATTCCTCCGGCGCTAGGCCGGGCATCCGAGGGTTAGGCCTCAGGAGATTCCGCTCGTTGGTCGGCCAAGGCTGGCGCAAGCCGAGGCGACCGGTCGGGGCTTCAGGCTTGTCTGCTCCCGGGATGATCATCGGGTTAGCCTGGCATCCGAGGCCCGAGCCTCGGGAGATTCCGCTCGTTGGTCGGCCAAGGCTGGCGCAAGCCGAGGCGACCGGTCGGGGCTTCAGGCTAGTCTGCTCCCGGGATGATCATCGGGTTAGCCTGGCATCCGAGGGCCGAGCCTCGGGGAATTCCGCTCGTTGGTCGGCCAAGGCTGGCGCAAGCCGAGGCGACCGGTCGGGGCTTCAGGCTAGTCTGCTCCCGGAATGATCATCGGGTTAGCCTGGCATCCGAGGGCCGAGCCTCGGAAGATTCCGCTCGTTGGTCGGCCAAGGCTGGCGCAAGCCGAGGCGACCGGTCGGGGCTTCAGGCTAGTCTGCTCCCGGGATGATCATCGGGTTAGCCTGGCATCCGAGGGCCAAGCCTCGGGAGATTCCGCTCGTTGGTCGGCCAAGGCTGGCGCAAGCCGAGGCGACCGGTCGGGGCTTCAGGCTAGTCTGCTCCCGGGATGATCATCGGGTTAGCCTGGCATCCGAGGGCCGAGCCTCGGAGAATTCCGCTCGTTGGTCGGCCAAGGCTGGCGCCAAGGTCCGCGGTACCGGTCCGGTCCGGCGTACCGGTCGCCGTCCGGACCGGTACCGTACCGGTCCGGACCGGTACGGTACCGGCCGGGCTCCACGAGTCAGACTTTTTTTTTTTTTTAAATGTTGTCTCTGTTGGATCTTAAATTAAATGAAAATTGATGTTTTTTTATTACTTTTTTCATGATTTTTGATATTTTTATATTTAAATTTAGGGTTGAAATTTGAAACATATATGATGCATGATTGCATGTTACGTTTTCCTCCCGTTCGAAATGATAAAATCATACACATAAAATATCTTCGAATTAAGATACAATCATTTACATACATTTAAAGTACTCTAGGATATCTAAAATCGGGACGAGTGCCGATGGCTCTCGTAGATATCTGGATCATAAGTATAATCAGGAGGAGGCAAATCAACCCAATCAGAAGGAACACGCGCCAGGTTATAAGAACTGTCGGATCTCTCGCTCACGCTCTGGCTCTGAGAGGTGTCCTCTGATTGTGTAGGGGCCCATCCAAATATGGCGGAAGCAAAATCCAATGCACCATATCCGTATTCGTCAGGCTGAGGCTGTGGATAATAGAATCCGTATCCGTATGTCCTCGGATCTGCAGTCGTATCCTGTCTTCCTGAACGACCTCGAGGAGCCCGTCTTCTATATCCAATAATATCCTCACGATCTCTATCAGGTGGTCGACCGTGGTCCGTATCCTGTGTAGCACCCATAAATTGGGACTCACCGGTGAAATAAAGACCACCCTCCGGCTGTGTCTCATGAGTACCATACTCACCGGTGAAATAAAGACCACCCTCCGGTCACTCCTTTTCCTATTAAAAAAGGGAGAAAGCTGTGGCCTGTCGGCCACAGCAATTTTTTATTTTTTTTTTTCATTGAAAGAAGTGGCCGGTTGGCCACTTCCTTCACAAAACCACGCGCGGCGCGTGGTTTTTGAAACCACGCGCCGCGGTGGTTTTGGGAACCACAGCGCCTCGCTATGGTTCCCCGAAAAAAAAAAAAAATTGAAAGAAGTGGCCCCGTGGGCCACTTCTCCCTAAAACCACGCGTGGCGCGTGGTTTTTGAAACCACGCGCGCGCGTGGTTTTTGAAACCACAGCGCGAAGCTGTGGTTTCGTAAAAAAAAAAAAAAAAAACCACCCGTACCGGTGCGAACCGGCCGGTTCGCACCGGTACGAGTCCCGTACCGGCCGGTACGGGGTCCGTACCGGCCGGTACACAGATGAAAACCGGATATACCGGTTTTCATCGCTCTCCGGTACCGGTCAAGCACCGTACCGGTTCGTACCGGCCGGTACGGACCGGTACGGCTTTCCTTGGCTGGCGCAAGCCGAGGCGACCGGTCGGGGCTTCAGGCTAGTCTGCTCCCGGGATGATCATCGGGTTAGCCTGGCATCCGAGGGCCGAGCCTCGGGAGATTCCGCTCGTTGGTCGGCCAAGGCTGGCGCAAGCCGAGGCGACCGGACGGGGCTTCAGGCTAGTCTGCTCCCGGGATGATCATCGGGTTAGCCTGGCATCCGAGGGCCGAGCCTCGGGAGATTCCGCTCGTTGGTCGGCCAAGGCTGGCGCAAGCCGAGGCGACCGGTCGGGGCTTCAGGCTAGTCTGCTCCCGGGATGATCATCGGGTTAGCCTGGCATCCGAGGGCCGAGCCTCGGGGAATTCCGCTCGTTGGTCGGCCAAGGCTGGCGCAAGCCGAGGCGACCGGTCGGGGCTTCAGGCTAGTCTGCTCCCGGGATGATCATCGAGTTAGCCTGGCATCCGAGGGCCGAGCCCGGGAGATTCCGCTCGTTGGTCGGCCAAGGCTGGCGCAAGCCGAGGCGACCGGTCGGGGCTTCAGGCTAGTCTGCTCCCGGGATGATCATCGGGTTAGCCTGGCATCCGAGGGCCGAGCCTCGGGAGATTCCGCTCGTTGGTCGGCCAAGGCTGGCGCTTGCCGCTCGACGGGATTTCTCCGTGGTCAGCTACGATCGTGTTTCTCCTCCTCTCCAAGCGTCGCCTGGGGAACACTAGAAGGGCATTAAATGCTAATTGAAGCGTTACCTGGGAAATCGGATCGCCAGTTGCTGCCTGCAAGGAGTGTCAGTTAAGCGGCCGCGATACGCGCGTTCTTCGAGGCGGATGCGGCCTGGGCGCGAGCGGAGATACGTGGGCTGTGGGATACACACCGCCCGGAGTGTCCTGCATGAAGAATGCAATTAAGGAGAACGACGCTTAGGAGATTGTGGGAGGATACGCCTCGAGAGCTGGTACGGCTCCGGATTCGGTGCGCCCGCCTTTATTGGAGCCACCCGCATCGGAACGACCGGGGGGCCACAGTTTGGCTATAAATATAAGTGCAGGCGCGGTGGAGCCTGCCAAGCCGGAGCTATCCAGGTTGCCATGGATCGTGGACCTCCTCTCCGGCGTGTGGCTGGGAAACCCCCGCCGGAGGAACGGGAGGCGCGCCCCTCGCGACTTCCGCCAACTAGCCGTTTCATCTGGGATCAACAAGGAGGTTCTCCCCGGCGGAACTCCGCTCTAGGCGTTTCATCCGGGATCACATCCCCCCTCCTTTCAGCCCCGCCTCCCGATTGAGCTCTGCGCCAGACGCTTCATCCGGGATCGCGCCTCCTCGCGCTCTTCTCCCTTGTATTCCTTCCCTCCCCTTCTCCTGGGGAGGACCGGAATATCCCTTGGAGGTGGCGTTCCTCTGGAGGCAGCGGGAACTCCTTCGTCCACTTCTTCTTCGTCCGCGCCGGCTCTTCGTCCTTTGCGTGAGGCGTGGATGGCGCCTCCGGGGAGAAGCACCCACGCCCGGTGAGATTGCAGCTGCTTCGGATGGAGGGTTCGAGATCCCAGATCTTCAGCTCCACGGAGTCTCCACCTCTTCCTTGTTTTCTTTACTCCCCAATTCCCCTCTGGGAATTCTTTGTAATCACACGAACACACCGTTGTAACCAGGAATTATTGAAATGAAAAGAATTGTACATTTTTCGAACTGTCTTCCTGGCTTTGTCGTTCTACTGGTGATACACCCGCAGGTTAGCGGAATTCCAGCTCCTCGGAATTTCTCGACCATCTAGGGCCTCCAACTGGTAGGAGCCAGGTCGGTTTACCCAGCGAACCCTATACGGGCCTTCCCAATTTGGCGCCAGCTTCCCACCTTCCGCGGGTTGAGATGCTTTGGCTCGCCTTAGCACCAGATCTCCGATTCTGAAAAGTTTCGGTCGGACCTTGGAGTTATAATATCGGGCCACCCTCCGCTGATACATCGCCATCCGAACCTGTGCCATTTCTCTTGCTTCTTCCAAGAGGTCCAGGTTCCCTCGGAGTTGCTCCGAATTGGCCTCGGGTCGGTGCGCGGCGACCCGGGGCGAGGGGAGTCCGAGCTCCACGGGAACAATCGCTTCCGTGCCATAGGTTAGGCTGAAAGGCGTCTCCCCGGTAGGGGTCCGATGCGTGGTCCGATACGCCCAAAGGACATTCTCGAGTTCTTCGACCCAAGCTTGCCCCGTCCGACCGATTCGCGCCTTAATTCCTTGGAGGATTGTCCGATTTGTGACCTCGGCCTCACCGTTGGTTTGGGGATGCGACACAGATGTGAACCGATGCTCGATCCCGAACTCCTCGCAGAAGTCACGGAAATGCTTGTTGTCGAACTGTCGACCATTATCCGAGATGAGGACCCGAGGTACCCCAAATCGGATAATGATGTTTTTTTTTTTCGAACTTCCGGACTTGCGCCTCCGTGATAGTGGCCAGCGGCTCTGCCTCCACCCACTTGGTGAAGTAGTCGATTGCAACAATCAAAAATTTCCGCTGGGCTGAAGCGACGGGGAATGGTCCGAGGATATCCATTCCCCACTGTGCGAAGGGCCAGGGCGCGGTGATTGGTGCCAAGGGGACAGAAGGGACTCTCTGGACGTTGGCATGGCGCTGGCAGGCGTCGCATTTCCGTACGTGATCCTTCGAGTCCTCCAACAAGGTAGGCCAATAATAGCCTTGCCTCATGATCTTGTGCGCTAAGGACCTAGCCCCCAAGTGCGATCCGCAGACGCCCTCATGGACTTCGCCGAGGACGTAGGCCGCCTCTGAGGGGCGGAGGCACCTTAAGAGGGGGGCGGTGAACGAGGTCCGATACAGCCTCCCTTCATAGAGTACGTAGTGGGCGGACTTCTTGACAAGTCGCCGAGCTTGATCTTCGTCTTCAGCGAGGATCCCTTCGGCGAGGTAGGCGACGAGCGGGTCCATCCAAGACGGCTCCGGATCGATCGCCATCACCGCTCCAGCCTCGCCGATGCTCGGGGCATCCAGGGTCTCCAGGTAGATTGCCCTCGACAAGTTGTGCGCCTCTGTGCCCACCAAGCGGGACAACCTGTCGGCCCTGGCATTTTCGCTTCTGGGGACCTGCTGAATGTCGACACTGCCGAGGTCGGGAATGAGTGCTTGCACCTTCCGGACGTAGTTCTGCATGGTCGGGCTCCGGGCCTCGAACTCCCCACGAACCTGCCCGACCACCAGCTGGGAGTCGGTGAAGACCTTCAAACGCCGAATGCCGAGCTCCCTGGTGAGTTTGAGTCCCGTGACTAGGGCCTCGTACTCCGCCTCGTTGTTGGTCACTGGAAATCCAAACCTCAAGGCATACTCGGCTATCACTCCATCAGGACTGGTAAGGACCAGCCCGGCCCCTCCACGAACCTGCCCGACCACCAGCTGGGAGTCGGTGAAGACCTTCAAACGCCGAATGCCGAGCTCCCTGGTGATTTTGAGTCCCGTGACTAGGGCCTCGTACTCCGCCTCGTTGTTGGTCACTGGAAATCCAAACCTCAAGGCATACTCGGCTATCACTCCATCAGGACTGGTAAGGACCAGCCCGGCCCCTCCACCCTCGGGGTTCGACGACCCATCGATGTGAAGCGTCCAAATCGGGAGGTCGAGGCTGGGCGTTTCCGGCGGTCTAGGTTCCGCCTCCTGCACCGTGCACTCAGCGAGGAAGTCCGCGAGCACCTGGGCCTTGATGGCGGGTCGAGGCTGGTAGCGGATGTCGAACTCATCGAGTTCTACTGCCCACTTCACCAGTCGTCCCGCATTCTCGGGGTTGCTGAGGATCTGCCGTAGTGGTTGATCGGTTAAGAGGGTGACCGAATGAGCCTGGAAATAGGGGCGAAGCCTCCTGGTCGCGGTCAGCAGCGCGAAGGCGATCTTTTCAGCCTTCGTGTACCGCGTCTCGGCATCCCGTAGGACCCGGCTGATGTAGTACACAGGCTTCTGGAGCTTTGCCTCTTCCCGAACCAGCACCGCACTGACCGCGGTTGGGGAGACCGCCAGATAGAGGTAGAGCATCTCCCCTTCTTGCGGCTTGGACAGTAGGGGAGGAGACGCCAGGTATTCCTTGAGCTGGTCGAATGCTGCTTGACATTCGGCCGTCCAAAGGAAGTCTTTCGGGCGTTTTAACACCTTGAAGAATGGTTGGCAGCGTTCGGCCGATTTTGCCACAAATCGTCCAAGCGCGGCGACCCTTCCAGCGAGCTCCTGAACCTCCTTTACTTTGGTCGGAGGGGACATACCTTGGATGGCCTTGATTTTGTCTGGGTTGGCTTCGATACCCCGCTGGTTGACAATGAAACCGAGGAACCTCCCGGCCGAAGCGCCGAAGGCGCACTTCGCTGGATTCAGCTTCATGCGAAACTTCCGCAAGGTGGTGAAAGTCTCCTCCAAATCCGCGATGTGCTGGTCTGCATGGCGGCTCTTCACCAGCATATCGTCCACGTACACCTCCATGTTCCGGCCGATTTGCTCTTTGAAGATTTTGTTGACGAGGCGCTGATAAGTGGCGCCAGCATTCTTCAGACCGAAGGGCATTACCTTGTAGCAGTACAGCCCCCCGGTCTGTTATAAAGGCAGTTTTCTCCTCGTCCTGTGGGGCCATCATTATCTGGTTGTAACCGGAGAAGGCGTCCATGAAAGACAGCAGCTGATATCCGGAAGTCGCGTCGACCAGTTGGTCTATTCGCGGAAGCGGAAAGCTATCCTTAGGGCACGCCTTGTTCAGGTCGGTATAATCGATGCACATCCTCCACTTCCCGCTCGCCTTCCGGACAAGTACAACATTTGCCAGCCACTCGGGGTAGCTTACCTCCCTTATGAATCCTGCCTCCAAGAGCTTGTCTACCTCCTGGTCGACCACCCGGATCCGATCCGGGGCACAGTGTCTCTTCTTCTTCTTTATTGGTCGGTGGGTCGGGTCGACGTTGAGGGCGTGAGAAATGACCTCTGGGTCGATCCCAGGTACATCGGCCGCCGACCAGGCAAATACATCGGCATTGGCTCGGAGGAATTCCACCAACCGGGCCCGAGCTCCCGGGTCGAGATTGGCGCCGACCCGGACCGCCCGGTCGGGGCGGCCTTCCTCAAGGGGGACTTCGACCACACCCTCGGCCGGCTCCCCGTGCCGCAAGGCCACCTCGTCTCTGGCATCAAGGGACTCGACGCTTAGGGCTTCCACAGGCTTCTTCCCTTTGAGAGTCGCTAGGAAACATTGCCGTGCGGTCGGTTGGTCACCTCGGACCTCTCCGATCCCAGCCGCCGTGGGGAACCGCATGAGCAAGTGGTACGTAGAGACCGCCGCACGAAGGGCGTTCAGTCCAGGTCGTCCGAGGATAGCGTTGTAGGCCGAGGGAACACGGACGACCAAGAACCCAAGTTGCACCGTGGCTTCTGCGGGTGCAACGCCCGCAGTCACAGGCAGCTCGACGACTCCTTCGGCCGGGACAGCGTCACCAGTGAATCCGATGAGGGGGGTGGATGTTTTGTGCAACAATTGTCTGGACAAGCTCATCTTTTGGAAGGCCTCGTAAAACAAAATATCAGCTGAGCTTCCACTATCAACAAGAACACGCCTTACATCATAGTTTGCCATAGTGAGGGAGATCACCATGGCATCATCGTGGGGAGTCTGAACCCCCTTTACATCCTTATCAGAAAAGGTGATTACATTGCCGACCCTCTGCCTCTTTACGTCGGCCATCCCTGATGCTTCCGCCGAGCCCCCTGCGTTCCTCACAGGCCGAGAGCAGCCCCCAGTGATAGTATGGATCACGCCCGCAACGGGTCGATTCTGCTCCCGAGGCTCCGGAGGAGCCGGGTCGGCCGGACGCGGGTCCGCGGGGGGACGTCGGTCGCTCACATATCGACCGAGACGCCCCCGACGGATGAGAGCCTCGATCTCGTCCCGAAGCTGGAAGCAGTCCTCCGTGTCGTGGCCGTGGTCTCGGTGGTACTCACAGTACGCCCGGGAGGGCCTCTTTCCAGGGATCCTTCGTATCTGTCTCGGGGCCGGGAGGTCCTCCCGCCCCTTGATCTCCATAAGGATTTGGGCCCGGGGAGTCAGGAGAGGGGTGTACCGGTTGAAACGTCGGGGCGGAGAACGAGGGCGTGGGGCGCCGTGGTTCTTCGCCGGCGACGGGCTTCTGCGCCGACGCTGGGGCGTCGGACTCCTCCTCTGGCGTGCCTCTTTCCGCCTTTTCTTCCCAAGCTTTTGTGGGATCTCGGCGGCCTCCTTGCTCCGGTGGGCGGCCGCCTCCTCGGCGTCCGCATACTGGTTCGCCCGGGACAACAGCTCTGGGAAGCTCCGCGGCAGGCGTTTGTCCAGGGAGAAGGTGAGTCTGCCCTTCCGGAAGCCACGCTTCAGGGCTGAAAGAGCTACCTCCTGACTCAGGTTCCGGACCTCCAGCGTAGCCCTGTTGAAGCGGGTAAGATAATCCCGCAGGCTTTCTCCCTCGTTTTGCCGGACATCAAAGAGGGAGTCGGAGACCAGTCGCCGCCGGCTACTGACGGCGAAATGAGTGATGAAGAGGCGAGTGAACTGGTGGAAGGACCGGATTGAGTCAGCCTCCAGCCCGGCGAACCATGCCCTCGCCGGGCCACGGAGAGTTGCCGGGAAAGCCTTGCAGAGAAGGGGATCTGATGCTCCGTGGAGGAGCATAAGGGTCCTGAAACTCTCGACGTGATCCCGCGGGTCCGCCGCCCCGTCATAGGGCTCGATCGCCGGCATTTTGAACCCCGGCGAATTCGGGGTCCGCAGGATCCTCGAGGCGAGCGCCGGCTGAGAGGAGATCTCTAAGTCGGCGAAGGGATCTTTGGAATGGCCCTTCAGGACCTGGAGTTGTCGGTGGAGATCGTCCACCCGCCGGTCCAGGGAACGCGACCGGTGGGTGGGAGACAAGGAGCGGCGAGAGGGGGACCGACTGGAGCGCGGGTTCCTCGAGGACTGGGGGGTCTGGGAACACGCCCGGGCCCGCCTCTCGTACCCCGCGCAGCTCCGGTGGGAAGGTTCCGGCAGAATGGAGCGTGCTCGAGAATCCTCCTCGCGCCGGCGCTCCTCCCCATGGGAGAGGAAGGAACGCGGGTTGAGGAGGACAGGCGAACGCTCTGGCAGCGGCGGCTCCTGAGCCTGCTGCGGCGCCCGGGACATCGCACCCTGCAGATTCTGCACCGCCTCCGCGAGGGTGCGAACCTGCTGGGTTAGCTGGTCGAACTGGGCGGCTTCGACCATCTGAATGGGCGGTGGGGCGGTGGAGTGTTGCTGAGAGCGTGTCGGGGATGCAGCGGCCTCCCGGCCAGTGGCGCGAGAGGCCCCGCGACCGGAAGCATTGGAAGCTCCACGACCACCTCGCCGTGCCATTACGATCGCTCTGAGATCTGGCCCTTCCTCTAGCGCCAACTGTTGCTGGTGGTCCAAACCGAGAACGATTGGCACAGCGGTGTGAACGGGGTTCCCTTTGAGTTGCTTTGGTTGCGCTCCGCCCTCCGCCGTGAAACCTGCAAGCAAGCCTCGCACCACCACCGGGGTAGTGGGGGCCCTCCGACGATCAAGTCAGAGGAGATCGAAGGAGAAGGAGGAGAAGGTCGCAGGTGAGATGATACTCTGGAAGATATATCTTACCCTCCCCCTTCCCCCCCAGCCCTATATATATCAGGCTGGGGGGTTTTTCCGGGGATTCGTCATCGTGTGGCACGATGGGGCTGCCACTGACATGGCCGTTACAGGGCGTCGTGGGGCAGCGCTGGGTACGGCCCTGGCAGGGCATAGTGGAGCTCCGCTTTGTACGGCTGTTACAGGGGATCGTGGGGCAGCGCCAGATACGGCCGTTGCAGGGAGTAGTGGAGCAGGGGGCCGTGGCGTGCCTCAGAGGAACAGTCTGTTGTTGTCGAGAGATTGCCGACTCGGGGTCGGATTGCTGGATAAAGGGGCAGCCGTAGTCTTCCTGGGCGCGCGTGCCGGTCACGTGGGGCATGGTGGCTAAGTTCCCCCGTAACAAGTGGATTATGTATGAAGATTATGAGTCGATCAACAAGGAATCAAACACTTCTAGTAAGAGAAGATCGCATCTCATTTATTCTAATCATATGATAATTCAGGTAGTCTTTTACATTTATTTAATTCTTGAAAATTCTTGGTATTTTGCAGGTGTTTAATTACTGAATTCGGTTGAAATTGGGCTGGTCTAGTCAACCCAGAACACTGTTCGATTTTTGGCTTCTAACTGGAGCTACAGACCTCTGTTTCATGTGTTGCTTGGCTTGCTGGAAAGATAAGACGTAGACCTAAAACTTTTATAAAGATCACAAAACCAAGTTCTGCCGTTTTGAGGTCCAAAACTTAGCCGAAACAGAGAAGTCCGAATCTGTCCAGAATTTTACTGCAGCCCAGACCCTGTTTCGGTTTTCAGCTTGTATCTGGAGTTCTATAAGTCAGAATAAAGCAAACCCAGGTGCCTTGGAAAGCTGAGAACTAGATCTAAAACTTTCATGAAGGGTCCGAATCCAGCTTTTATTGTTTTGGTGCTCTAAATCTAGCTGGAAATCGAGTCATAAAATCAGCCTAGAATTCCGGATTTCAGCCAACAGATATGGGGGAAATCTATTTCAAAATTCAAAAAAAAGGAGAATCGGTTGAGAGAAGAGGACCAGTAGATACGACGGGAATGGAAGGAGATAAGGAAGAAAAAACTCAGAGAATCTGGAATTCCGAGAGGAAAAAAGCCAGGAATTCTAGAAAGAAAAAGCTGGAATTCTAGGAGAAAGAACGGAACGGAGGATTTTTGCAAATACAGAGTTTTTTTCCTTTCTCTGATTTTTTTTTATTTGCTGAATTGTTATTAAGGATGTTGAATGCAAATTTATGTTTGAGAAATAATTGGATTGATTTATTAGTTATGATTTGCTAGTTTTCTTATCCTAGGACTAGGACGTAGTCATTAAATTTTTTATATGAATTGAGTATGGCTGTATTGAATATCTTTCGTTAATTGCAATTTGATGATTTTGGTTTTCATTCTTGCAATTTACTGGCCATGAATTACATGCTTAAGATGTTGAATGAAGTAACGAAAGTTGAAGTTCAATATTAGTTGGTGAATTTATCAAACATTGGCGGTGTAGTTTAGAAATAAATGCACACCCTTGTGACCTACATTCAAGAATTTCACAGATCATAATGAATTTATATTAATTTCTATGATCACGAAAGTAGACATAGGATTAATATAGGTATAGGTGTTATGCCTTGAAAAAGGATATCACATAAAAAAAGGGATTCGGTCATTGTAATTAGCACAATATTAACAATCATATTTAAATTCATTGAAGGAATTCAATTGATGAAATTCAAGCCCTAAGAACCTTTCATATTTGATTTTTCAGGTTAAGAAATTGCAGTCAGTCACATCAATTTGGGGTCGTCTAAAATAATATAGGAAATTTATAAATTGGTAGTTGAATCACCTTCTGGAAATGATACTCTTTTTACCTTGTTCTACTTGTCACGACTCATGCACTTGTGGTAGAGTCTAGGGACTATCAAAATGCTAGTTTACTTGAACTCGATAGGAACAGAAAATAGGAATGCTAGGAATTCTTGTTCTAGCAACATCGCCATGTCAAATTTTATAATATCATTTATTGCAACAGTATATGTATGCTATACAAGTGCACACATGCATGTGTAAGAGGCACCTTGTGTCTGGCTTATAAACACCAAACATATGTTTGTCTACATGTGTGTGCATGCCTGTTTTTCAGATCTCCTACTGGTATCTGGGACGTGTTGTAGGCATGAAGATAATTTCTGAAATCAACTTTTCATAAAAAAGTGACACATTCAAGGTCAGAATAAGGTGAGAGGCAAATATTTCTGAGTTAAACACTACTTAACAAAATAAAAGACTTAGTTCTGAAGAAATACTACATGAAGATGTGCATAGTCTTATATCTTTGTTACATATTCCATGATTTATTATTGTAGAGGGACTCACTGAAGGTGATTTAGTAGTAAGAAAAGAGAGGTGGAGGTAGACTGAAATTCACATAGGAAAAGACCTAATACGCCGTACGTGCCGCCCTAAACTACCCAATTCAGAGCATACTAAACCATGTCAAGGGGGAACTGGGATGGTTCCCCCTTTTGGTTCGAAACAAGGCTCAAACAGCTCCGAACCGGGTAGTTCCAAGCACTACTAAGGCAAACAAGACAGTACGTCTTAGTTCGGCCTGGTTTTGCCCAAAAATGCCACTTGCCTCCTGGGTTTAATAATAGAGTAGGAGGCTAAGAAGGCCTCCCATGTCTTCTCACAGACTCACCCTTACCTTTCTTTCATAAATATAGTAAAAACTTCTGATGCTTCTAGGATTGTGAATACGAGGTCGTTAGACTCCATGGCCTCCCAAAATATATTGTGTCCGATAGGGATGTTAAATTCATGAATTACTTTTGGAAGACCCTTTGGCACATGATGGGCACCAAATTGAAATTTTCTTCTGCCTATCATCCGCAAACTGACAGCCCGACAGAAGTTAACCATAGTCTAGAAAATCTTTTAAAATGTCTGGTAGGTGAACATGCTAGGACTTGGAATTTAGTGTTACCGTCAGTTGAGTTTGCATATAATAGTTCGGTCAATAGGTCCTTAAGCATGAGTCCCTTCGAAGTGGTGAATGGTTATAAACCTAGGCAGTCCATAAACCTGATTCCCATGTCTCATCAATATAAAGTCTCTGAGTCTGCACAATCATTCGCATCACACCTGCATTCATTACATCAGAAAATCAGCAAACGCATTCACTCAAATAACTTAAAATATAAGTCTCTTGCTGATTTGCACAGATGTTATAAAGAGTTGAATGCAGGAGATTATGTCATAGTGAGGATTAGACCTAAGCGACTTCCTTCGAGAACATTCAAAAAGTTGCAAACTCGTAGTGCGGAACCGTTCAAAGTCCTAAAGAAAATCAGTTCGAATGCTTATGTTGGGGATCTTCCTGTGAACTATGAGATTAGTGCAACATTTAATATTGAAAAATTAATCCCATACAAAAAAACAGCAATTATTCCTTCTGACCCTTTTGTTGACGCACCTGTCCTTGTTGATCACTCTGACCCATTACCTGCTGTTGAGCCACCACCTTCCAAATTTCATGCACGTAGAGAACAAAGAGAACATATATTAGATGAGCAGGTTATGTCAACCAGGAATGGCAGTTACCAACACCTTGTTCGGTGGAAAGGATGACCAGAGTCTGACGTGACGTGGATATCTAGAGCCGAGTTACAGCGCCTTGACTCTGATCTCTTGGAGCAATATGATACCCGGCCAGACCTACACTCGACAGGATCGAGTTTTTTCCATCTGGAAGGAGTTGATGGAAACATCAGAGCCACTTATACGCGTTCGCACCAGAGATTGACATCGTTATGGCTCAGAGATGATCTTGAGCCGCCAATTTGAGTCAGGCCCAGATTGGGTCCATTTGAGTCTGCTTAATTTTTTTTATTTTCTGCATTTTGCTTTTGCTTAAATCAAGTCAATTTGGTCAATTATTTTGATTAGACAAGTCAATTGGGTTAGCTGTTGAGTAATGTAATTGGGTCAAGTGATTGGATCGATTTTGGTATGTAATCAATTAATTGACTTAGTCATTTAATTGAAAGGTCTAAGTTTGGTTAGTTGTTAATTGATTGATTTGGTCAACTCATGATGTAAGGCCTATATAAGACCACCGCGCTCATGAATTAGAGCATTGAATGATTGAATAAAAAAACTCTAGCCTCCTTTCTTCTTCTTCCCCCTCTCTTCTTCCTGCTCTCTTTCCCCTGCAGTGGTCCATCAGAAAATCAGCAAGAAAATGAAAAAAAAAATCATGTCAAAGTTTTGACATGATTTTATGATATATTGTAGATCCATAAATGATCTATTCAATGCCACCAAAATGATAACTTTTCATTAACTCTAAATTTTTAAATTAAATATATTTTTAATTAAAAATTAATTAAAAGATAATGATCATTAGATTACTACAAAATTAATAGCATATTTAGAGGTGCGCATGCTACTCTCTGTCAAAATTTGATACCAATTTATTTAAGTTTGGGTGTGATCATGTAGAGGCATTGGACCAAATCTAAAAAATTTTAAAAAATAAGTGGTCTTTGTACATACCCACATGCTGAGAAAAATATATATAGCATCTCTTGTAGAGTTCTATACCAATCTGAAGTTAAATAAATTTATGAATGTTTAATATTTATAAATTATTTTAAAATATTAAAAATATTTAAATAATATGAAAATATAAAAAATTAGTATTACGTATAGATAATTCAGACATATTTTGTGAAGTAGAAAACTAATTTTTGTATTATGGTGAAATTTCACTATTTTTAAATAATTAATTAAATGACGATAACCTAAGATAAAAATATATCTAGCATCCTTGGCAAGGTTCTACATTATTCTGAATTAAAATAAAATTTGTAGATATTTTCTAATGAAATACTAATTTAAGTCTAAAATTATGAAAAAGCTAGTTAGTAATCCATGCATAGCATGGGGGATTTAATTAAATAATAGAAAAAGTTATTAGAGACGTAGGGATAAGCAAAATTTATAGTTGTGTTGAACATTACATGATGCACAAAATCATGGTATGCCGAACCGGGCCGAACCGCTCGGTTCACCCAATGCCGAAGTAAACCAACGCAGAACTAGGATGGTTCGGCCCTATTTTTCGAGAAATCCCCCCAAACCTTTCCGAACCGCTTCAAATCGTGACAATTCAAAGCGAACCGATGCAAACTGCTCGGTTCGCACCAGTTTGAACTAGTTCATACCCCCCTATTTCAATGATAGAAAGACCTGAAAAGGCTTACTAAGCCTTCTCAAACCATTCTTCTATTTTTTTTTCAAATCGACCCATTTTGCCAAAAACTTCGTGAGTTCGACGATTAAAGGAGAATCCAACCGAAAACAAAATAAGATAGCTCTCCCTTGCCTAATTTCTTCCCTCTTTTTTTCAACATCAAAAAATGCCCAAAAAAATCCAAAATAAGGGGGTCATGCCAAAATTTTCGATTTTGGTATGATTTCATGAAATATTGTGGATCGATAGATGATCTACACAATGAGAAAATTCTTATTTTTCGTTAAATCTATAATTTTTAAATTAAAAAAATATATTTTTGAATTAAAAAATAAAAAAAATAAAATAAAATTTAAAAATAATTAAAATTAGAAGCTTGTTTAGGAGCATGCATGCTACTCTCAACCTAAATTTAGTATCCATTTATTCAAGTTTGGATGCAATAATGCGCATAGTGGCCTAGGTCTAAATTTGAATAAAATTGAAAAACAAGTATCCTTTGATGCGTGCACATGGGATTAAAAAATATATGTAGCATCCACGGTAGGATTCTACATGAACTTGAGCTCAAATTAATTTTCTAAAATATTTATGTTTAAAAATTATTTTTTATGTTTAAAAATTATAAAAAATAATACTATGTATTACATAATATAGAAGTATTTTCTGAAGTAGAAAATATATTTTTTCAAATTTATGATATTTAAAATTATTTTTAAATTTAAAAATTATTTAAAATAAATAAATAACATAAAAAATATAAAATATTAGAACTGTATATTAGATAAGTCAAAAGTATTTTCTAGAGTAGAAATATTTTTATTGCAACAAAATTTTAGTATTTTTAAATAATTAATAAACCGACGTACTTGATAAATTTGCAGAAATAGATCCATCGAAGAAAAAGAACCCAGCGCATCATTGCTTGGGATCATAGACAAATGCTCTCAGGTCAACAACACTGGTGGTGCAACTAGTGCAACACAAAGTTCAAGAGAGGGTAAGCAGGTTAAAGTAGCACCCGACTGTTGGTTATCCCGATGTATCCATATACCAAAAAATGCCAATAGGAGACCCAACAATTGATGAAGCACTTTGCTGATTACAGAGCAGCGAACGATAGAGCCACCTACTTATCTCTAGGGAGTCGGAGGAGACGTCCACTTCAAATGATGAAAAGGCACAGATTCAAGCTGCCACTCAAACAAGCCTGGATGATCAGTAACAACAAGATAAGATGGCCAGGCATAGAACTCGATTTGGGCCCTCACACTACAAATTAGGCTCTGATTTTGTGACCAGCGTGGCAAATCTAGAGTTTAGAAAGATATCCTTAATTACAGAGGTCGTCAGTAGAAGTCGTGGCCATATTACATCTATGCTGGAAACTTTTGGCAGCATAGAGAAATCCACCAGAGAGATTCCACCAGGAGCCACCATTTATGATTTAGATCCACGTCTTCCTCTGCAGAGTTCTGGAGCAATAGAGAATTGATACTATGCTAAAGAAAGATAAGAAGAAAAATGTGGTGAATGATTAGATCCTAGTTCCACTTCAACCACATCCCAGCAAATGCAGGAGACAACACATACTATTAGTCTATCATTTCCTCCCTAAAGGCTGTCGATCTAAATATAAATTCTCCAAGACTGACAGACATCTACGGTGAGCTTCTTACAATAACAAGGAGCTACAAAAGTGGATTGCCTCATACCAAAACAAGTGGTCCACATACAGATTGATGGTGATGTGTGATGGTTAGACCGGTCTAATTAGGCAGAGCATTATCAACTTTTTAACATATTATGATACAACTTTCCAGAAGTTTAACTGATGCTTCCGATCAAATGCATGATGCCATAGGGAGAGATTGATCAGGTAGGAAAGGAGAATGCCGTGCAGATCATCACTGATAAAGGACTACAATATAAGGCCATTAGGGAGATCTTGGAGTGGTAACCATATTTTTTGGGCCCTATGTGCTACATATTGTATCGACCTCATGCTTATAAAGATTGGAAAGATTTGTAGGATGCAGTAGACAATAGAGGCAACCCAGTCCATCATCAGATTTATTTATAACCACACATAGAGCCTATCACTGATGAGCAGGTTTATAGGAAGAGATTTTGAGGCTAGGTGTGACACGATTTGCTACTAACTACATTGCACTTGATAGCCTCCTTGAAAGGAAAGGAGGCCAGCATCAAATGTTTGTTAGTGTCGAGTGACAGGAGAGCATGTTTGTAAGGGCCAGTATTAAGGAGAGAAATGTGGAGAATTTGGTGATGAGATAGATGTTTTGGCAGTGGACGAAAACATAGTGAAGACTATCAAGCTATTATATGAAGTGCTTCAGGCTGGGGACAGTGAGAGATACCCCCAAATGGGCTTTCTGTATCATATGACGGGTAAGACAAAATCAGATCAAAAAGGCAGATTCGAAGAATGCCTAGGAGTATATCAACATCATCTAGTAGCGGTGGGACTACTAGATGAGTAAAAACTTGCATCTAGCAGATAAGCAACATTGAAAATTTGACTACTTCTATGCTTGTAAAATTTTACTAAAATAATTACAAACTCTATCTACAGCTTACTACCTGAACGTAAAGTTCTAGTACACCGTACCTGGAATCGATATGGACAATTCTATGTAATGTGATCTACAAGATGGGAGCTTGATTCAAAAGTTGTGGCCCTGTCTACAAGAGATAAATTAACATAAGTAGCATGTGTAAGTTAACACGCATCTTGAAATTTTAACAAATTACATGTACTTTTTTCATAAACATATTTAGAGAAGGCACTGACAGTTTTGAAGTCCCGACAGTTGTCATAAGAAGGTATGAATCCAGATATATTAGATATCAACAATAACTATTACTTGACGTTAGATAGTTACTAATATGATACTATATTATATATAATTTTCTTCAATATTTTTGCAGCGGAATAGTGGATTTATTTTTGGTTTGTCAGCAAAAAATCTTAAGCGGCTAGTCATCCGGATCTTCTCTTAGACGGTCTCCTTGAGCAGAGGAACCGTCTAACACAAAGGTGCCTCAATGACCTCGTATATGTTCGCTAGAATATAAGGTTAAGGATGAAGTGCATTTAGGAGAAAGTGGAGCTGAAATACACATATATGATCCACAATGGTTTTTTCAGAATGAGGATCCCATGATTGGATAGCTTGGGGGCCAACAACAAGAGCCGAAATTTGATGAACCAGGATCGCTTCCACGACCGATTAGTTTCATAGCTAGCAAGGCTAGGATAGACGCATAGCAATGGGCAAATCGAAATATTTAACGCATGTTTTTAGCTAATCACCCACAACCACAAAGATCATTAAGGAGCCGATCATCACATGACTCCTTATCTGGAACATTCTCCCAAAAATATGACTAGGAGTTGCTTAGACGAGGCCACTATGCTATCCGGTCAACTCAATCAGAAGGGCAACATCCATCCTTCTAGCATAGCCAAGCAAAAAAAAGCATGAAGAGAAAATAGGCAGCTACTTGGCGCAGCATGAAAGGAAAAGAAATAGCAGTTGCAAACCTAATGAAGACAGTGGAAGAATCAATTCACTCGAATTCAGAGACCAAGTATAGAAGTGATGACAATTCTGATTATCACAGATTTGGCAGCTAGGAATGGTGGACATGAGACAACCATTATGAGTTAGCCATATGATGATCTTTGATCACTAGTGAGTCCTAATTTACACATGCCACACAGGATAGGGGTCTAAGTGTAAAAACTGGTAGAGCCCGCGAGGATATGAATGCATATAGGAGATAAGAACCTCGAGATCATTTAAGACATGATGCAGCTGTAGATGACCTCGCACGTAGAGTAGGATCCATAGACATCAGATTTCGAGTCGTATGTTAGATTCTATTATCCGCAGCCATAGATAGTTTATGACTTATAAAGATATGGATATGGTGCGTTTGAGGCATCATCTTTCAGTGGCTGCTATTTACGCAATCTGAAGCATCTTATAGGTCGGATATTGCTGCCAACATATTCAAATGGACCCTTTCACAACCATATTATCAGCCAGAGAATACATCTCAGAGCCAAAGAATCAATGAGAGATTCAAGACAAGTTATAACCAGAGCGATTTTTCTATGGGATGAGCATACAGGACTGCAACATCGCTTGGTCAGAGGGGTGGGTTGATGTATCTTCCAATTATGCTGATGATCTAGATATCTACGAGAGATATCGCTACTCGACGAGATTTTAGATATCGGTAAGTATTTGTACTTTAAATATATGTAATTGATTGCATCATTTTATGTTTTGTATATCATTAATTGATTTTACGCTATTTTATGTTACTTCTCCTAATGTGCAAAGCCAGAACAACTAGCTTTTTCTTTTACATTTTGAATTTGGCCTAATGCTAATGCAAAAGCCTAAGGATAGCAAATCCAATGATAGATTTGCTAGATTTTTACCTCCCCAAGGTGGCATTATTTTAAAGCAATGCTACAATAGCGTAGAAAAATTACTCTAAAACATCAAAAAGCATTATTTAGGATGTACTAGATGATAGAAACATAAAAAAACATTGAGAAATATTAATTACACTTAAAAATATTTATAATACCAAAAAAATTAATTACTATTCATTGAAGCTTACAAAATAAATTAAATATACTGTCGATTCTAAACTGGCACACCACACTGTAACGTGTCAGTACGGTACTGGTTTGGTACAATCAATACAAGTTCGATATCGGTTCAATGAACCTTGCACAAAAAGATGATAAGTTTATTTGAAATGATCATTTCATGAAATACCTGCTATTATATCTGGGTAAAGATGATATTTAAATACAGAAGCTGGTCTTTTCAGAAAAATAGAACAACAATTGAAGCATTTTTTGGCACACCAAAATAAATTATTTGATTTGTCTTGCTTTGCTTGAGGAGAGTGCAAAGAATTTAATTCAAATAGTAAAAAAATAAATAATTAACGAATGAAACAAGTCATGCAATATCAAAGGTTCACAACACATGCTCAAAGAATTTAATATTAACAGGGCTATATTCGGTAAATTTTCAATATACTATACTTGATTAGCAAATTTAAGTAGTATTAGTTAAAATGAAGGTCAAAGAAAGTCATAAGTGATGATGTGACAACAAAACTTTAATAATACCAATTATTTTTATTCTTTGATGTAAATATAAGCGGATGTTAAAGTAAGAAAATATTAATAACTGAAATACTATTACTTGCTTGAAGATTTCTTTGCAAAACTTTGGTGAGAGCGACCATAAAATGCGTCTAGGATGATTATTTCACAGAAAACAGCTATTATATCAAGATTTAGCTGGTATTTAGATAGTTTTTTCTCACAGAAATACAAATACAATTGAAATTTTTTTATACCAAAAACTCTTTTTTCTACCTTAGTTGAGGGGAGTGGTCGAATATTCAATTCTATTTTCCAATTTGAGGCCATAGGGGAGATCTTGCCTAGCAACAAGAAAGGAAAAAAATCCAGAGAGATACTGGCAGAGGCTACCATTCATGATGTAGATCCAATTGCCTTTTCTAGCAAAAGTTTAAAGTAGCAGAGGATTTGACGTGCATTGAAAAGGAAATGGAGTTGAAATACAGTGATCCACTTCACAATGACTTTGTACATGACAAGGATTCGATGATTGGTTGGCTTGAAGGCTAGCAATCATTGTCTGTTGTGCCGGTACTGGGCACCGGGCTAGTTGCCAGGTGGGACAGGTCGGTACAGGCCCGTGTCGTGCCGTGTTGAGCCTGTACCGGCACAGTAAAGGCGGAGGAGAGAGAAAAAGAGAGAGGAAGGCGGAGAGTGGCAGAGGCCGGCAGAGGGCCGATAGAGAGCCGTCGATGGCCGACGACCCGGGCAGGAGGTGGAGAAAAGCTCCACGGCCGAAAAACAAGCTGGATTTCCAATTTTGTTTGAAACAGAGGTCTAGCCCCATTTTTTATTTTGCAATTTTTATGTGAAGTCGGCAAAT
Organism: Phoenix dactylifera; assembly: GCF_009389715.1. NCBI lineage: Eukaryota > Viridiplantae > Streptophyta > Magnoliopsida > Arecales > Arecaceae > Phoenix > Phoenix dactylifera. The sequence goes on from NW_024068745.1 coordinate 27,082, forward strand.
GAAACGAGGTACCCAACATATTTTCCAGCCGCAGAGCCCAGAGCGGCCTCCGTGCGGCTCGTCAGCCTCCACCTTCCTCTCTCTTCCTTCCTCTCCCTCTCCCTTCCTCTCCGCTCACTCTCTTTTCCTTACTTTCCTTCTCCCCCTCCAGCAACGGATTTCGTTTTCATTGCCGAAACTGTCCCGATCCGCCGCTGGAGCAACTTGGTACGACCAAAACCGCCTGGTTCGGAACGGTTCCGCCTGTTAGATTTATGCCCTAGAAGCCAATCTGACTGACACATTATTAATTCTGGAACATAGTTTTGTACTTGACTTTATCATTATTGAATAATAAATGGGCATCTTTTTCATTCATATTGTTTATATGTCTATGAATCGTCCAAGAAATTAATAAGATGATGCATATTCTCAAAAGTTGAGAATTTGAGCCATGTATCATTGGAGATTAATTTATAAATGCTCTTGATCAATGGATCATCACGAGGACGGTGATCGATCCGATGAGATTAGTGCACATATCGCTTTCCTTATGGATGGACGAGTCTCGAGTACACAATATAGGGACACTGAAGTGCTAGTGCAGGTACTTGTTAGAAAACAAGGATACTGAGTGTGACCAATACAAGAAGTCACTTGGATGTCTATCCACTCGTCAGTGACTTGCTTTATGTTGCAGTAGTGTAACTACTAACTAGTCCTTTGACCTGCGGTGCTTCGGCTATTCACAGTGAGTTACTGTAGTTTGACTGCGCGTATACATGGTCTCTAGCCATATGAGTCCTTGTGGTGTAGACTGACTGCAGTAGACTCACTGTAGTAAGATATGCACCTACATGAAATCTATCGACCTTGGTAGATGAAGAGTGATCCTATGTAATTTATAAGACTAAGTTCGTAAGACCTCAGCCGGGGCAGTACATACAGTGGAGAAAGTTTTCCACTCACAAATTTAAGTCGAATAAATTTAGTCATATGACAGACGATGGAGTTTGACGAGTTATCCATGACCTCCATTCTGTAGAGATCCATGATAGAAGGACTGTATCACACGATAACTGCACCTAAAGGTTCATCATTCCATTCTGCTGGGTTGCCACTACATGCTGCTAGGTATCACTGGGAGATGGTGAGACTCACAGGGACTATCTGGATGGTCGATAATCCCTGATGAGTTGAGTTGAAATTGTTCCAACCCATTGAAAAAAAAATTTCAAAGATATTGTGATAGAGATCGCAATATATCTCACTACCAGACAGAATAGAACCTATGGGATCACGCACATTAGAGGTATTGACCAATCTGATAGTTGAATCGTAATTATGAATCACAAATAATTTGTAATTATCAATTTGATTGATAATTGGTGAAACCCACTAAGAGTTAGTGAGTTGAAGAAGGAATAATTGCAATTGAATTGTAATTTAATTGAATTAATTGGATTTAATGAATTGGGCTTGATTATAATACGAGTCCTACTTGGAGTAGGATTCCTAGAGTGCTAATTGGATTAGGACTTCAAATTGAATTAGAGCCCTACTTGGAGTAGAATTTCTAAAGTCCTAATTTGATTAGGACTGAAATTAAATAAATCCTAATTGGATTAGGATTTCTAAAAGTCCTAATTAATTTTGACCTAATAAATTAAGATGACTCCTAATTGAATTAGGATTGAACAGTTCAATTGAGTCATGATTTAATTGGGTCCTAATTAGATTAGGATTTATAGGGATAAGTCTTGTAGGCCACCTAATCCTCTTTAGAAGAGGATAAACCACCCAAGATAAAAGTGGACCCCACACCCCTCATGAGATGAGGACTTGTGCATGGGCATGAGAGGAAAAGAGGGTACGCCCCTCCCTTGGCCCATTACGTGAGAAAAAGGAGGGGCGTACGCCCCTCCTTTTGCCTTATAGATAAGTATGGAGCTCCTAATTTTTAGGAGCTCCACACGTCAAGATAGAGGAAAAACAGAGGCAGCTGAAAATAGGCCCTAATGACCCTCTTTTATGTGAGAAAGAGGGGCCTCCTCCTCTCTTAGAGAGCCGTACAAAACAAGAGAAAAAGTCTCTCTTACCGCCGACCTTACCAGCAATAGTAGCTATAGCTAGATGAACCAAGATCGCCTCCTCGACCAGCCAATTTTTAGCTAGGAAAGCTAGGATAGATGGAGAAGAATGGGCAAAATGACATATGCCATGCTCATCCAATCCACCAGCCACAAAGGTCAAGAGGGAGCCGATTGTCACAAGGTTCCATATCCAAGACATGTTCCCAGTTTTTTGATTTAGAGCTACTGAGAACAAGCCACCACAGTATCCAGTCTAGTCAGGGTGAAGGGCACAGTCGATCCACCCAACAAAGCCTGATAGAGAAGGGCATCCAAAAAAAGAAGGCAGTTGCTCAGGTCAGCAAGAAAGAAAAAGAAAAGGCAGTTGCACATCTATTAGAGAGTCGAGAAGTAACCTGTTCACTCGGATTTTGAGCCTAGATCATCCCATGATAGCAGCAATGTCAATAGCTCGAGCGTTGATGCGTCTAGAGGCCAAGAATGGCACGACAGTTTGACTCAGTCCTAGGATAGTTTATGATTCATTTGTAAGTCCCAATTCATTCATGCCATATAGGATAAGGATCATGGTGCATTACCTACTAGAGCCAGCGAGTATACTATTGCATACAGGAGATAGGCCCATCATGGTCATTCAAGACATGACAATGTTGCTGCAAATGACCTGGTACATTGAGTAGGATCCCTAAACGTATCTAGATTCGAGTCATACACTGGATTCTATTCCACGCTGGTAAGCTATGATCCATATAGATAGTGTCTGAGAAATCGTATTCAAGTATGTACCATCCTTTACAGCCTCAAGCATCTTATGGGTAGGATTTCACTGATGGGGTCTCTGGATAACCAATCCAGTATCGAACAAATGACTCCTCTCGATGTACCAATCCAGGGTGCATAGATTACTCCTCTTAGGATAACTATCCAACGGGCACAGATTATGGGAGGATACAAATGCCAGACTATGCCGCAATGTTGGAGTCCGTATGCCTACCCCAAACTACGAATGCGATTCCAACATCTATAAGGAACATCGACATTCCATGAGATTTTAGATGTAGGTAAATATTTTGTAGTTTAAATACAATAAAGTACTCCATTTGCTGTATTGTACACATTTATTTATAAATACATTAACGGCTCTACTTCATTTCCATTTCATGATAAAAAAAATCAAAACAATGATAAAATTACAAATTAGACAACAATAACTTTCAAAATTAAGTGAAAATAAAAAAATGGAAAACAAAAATTTGAAAAAACAAAAGAAAATAAGAAAATGGCATACTGGTCAGCAGATCAGCACACAGGATGTACGATGTGTCACTACGGTACTAAACAGACACAATACCGCATTGGTGGCCAATTGGTATGGGCTCCGTTACTAGTTCGGCAATCATTACCTGATATTGCTACATCTTTTAGAAAATGTGGTCCTAAATAGAGTAGAATGGAGGAAAAGTATTCATGTAGCCAACCCCAACTAGTTTAGGATTAAGCCTTAGTTGAGTTGAGTTGACTTATCACAGGTGATTTAAAGGATTATGTAACAATTGCTGTAAAGACCAAGCAATAGTTAGAAAAGCAAAAAGAATTTTGTTTCACATAATTATTAAATTGGGCAGAGCATACTATTTTATTCTTTAAAAGCACTATATACTTTTAAGAATGAGTGGAATCAGTTTGCTCACATCAATCTACAGCACTTTGAATGTTAAAGTTCAATTCTAACAAAATTTTGCAATTGCCCCATCCATTTGGGGTTAGCTTTATGGAACAAGGTTTGGCCAATGATGCTCCGGCAAGTTTGGTTTCCAGTTCTCAACTTCATATCAGCCAACTAAATTGGGGCCTAGTTCCTACAGCAACTCTAAGTGAGAGACTGGTTTGCCATGAAACCTGATAAACCAGTTGGCTGGTAGGAAGAATTGGCAATGATGTTTTTGTGACCCAAGCAGGGGCATCAAGGTGGCCTAAAAGCTAAGTCGCACTTTTGGCACTAGTCGCCACCAATAGCATAGGTCGATCTACTTTGGTAATGGAATACTGAGATGGAATTGAGCCATGTTTCTCTCATACCGGCAAGGAACAATACATGGAAAAAGTAATCAGACATGATAAATATAATTCGTATCCCAATTTTTTGACTAGTATTACCTGTCGACCAACATGAGCATCAAGTGCACTCAAAGGATCATCAAATATATATACATCTGAGTCGGAATATACTGCCCTTGCCATGGAAACTCTTTGCTTTTGCCCACCACTAATATTCACTCCCCTTTCTCCAATCTCTGTGAGATCACCTCCCTGATAACACAAGAGAAAGATGTGAAATTCAACAGTGAAAGATGTGAAATTCAACAGTCAACAAAAAACAGACATGGATTACCACTGAAGCATACATAGTAAGAGGATCACACTAGATAAATTTAAGAAGCAGATAGGTTGTTCAGGTTTTTGTATACATGGATTGCAACTTGTATACTCACTGGAAGCAAGTCAATGTCATGCTGTAATGCAGTCACTTCAATTGCCCTCTCATAGCGTAATGCTTGAAAAGGAGATCCAAACAATATGTTGTCACGTACCTATGTTGCACAGAAAAAAGTGTCAACAATAATTTTTTATCATTACTTCAATGAAGAAGACACTTAAAGACACCCGAACTCACAGTAGCATTGAAAATCCATGAAACTTGAGGTACATAGGCAATAGTTCCCCTAACATCAACAGATGTGTTTGTTTCTGGCAGTGGTGGTAATTCGCCAAGCATCGCCGATATTAGAGATGTTTTTCCTTCTCCAGTACTTCCAACAATTGCTACCAACCTACCAACAGGTATATCCAAATTGATATTTGATAATGTGGGCCTCTCTGCCTGCAATGGCTTGCTACATCACATATCGAGTAGTTTCTTGTAAAAGAAAAGATGTACATCTTAAAAGGCAGGTATTCAAGCACAGGAATGATGGATGAAAACCTGCTCATATAAAACTAGCAAGGAATTATTCTAACACACAGAATATGTATTTTTAACAACATAAAATGTTGAATCCAATCATTTTATTTTCATTTGGAATGCTTGTGAAGGATAGACTTTGCATACAAGCAGAAGAGACATACCTACAACAAATACAGAAGACTTGTATGGAGTTGAATCAATCTCATGTGTCAGCATCACAAAAGGTTCAACACTAATGCATATTAGGTGGGGAGGGAGAGGAATATTCTTTTATTATTTTATGTTTCTTCGTTTTCCTAGAAGAAATTTGTAGGAAAAAAAGGCATTGTAAGTGTTATGTGAGAAAGCTTTATCAGCCTGATAGAAATACTGAGGATTGAACCCACACCGACTAAGGGTGGGTTAGGTTCGTGCCGAAGCAAGGATCACACCGATAAAGGCTAGTCACGGATATGCATAAATACGCCCCAGATATCCTCGGAACAGCCTTTTTGTGGCCTCCCAAACTTATGTCTTTGTATTTCTTATCATATTTTCTCATCCAAATTCTATGTTTTTGCAAGGTGTTTGTATCACCTTAACCCTAGTAATGATTTTCTCTATGCTAAGGTTCGCCATTTCAATACCAGACCCCATACTAGTACCATCCTATTACAGTATCTGTGAGACCCTGGAACTGGGCCCGGTCCATTTGACCGGCCCAGTCCCAGAGTTCAGCCTCACGTGCGGCGCACGTGAGGCAGCGGGATGGAGAGATCCATCCCGAAGAAGGAGGAGCCCCTGTTTTAGGGCTTCTCCTCTTTCTCCTCTTGTGAGGCCAACCAAGAAGAGCCGCCAGACGCCCCCCTCCCGGTTTGGGTTCTTCTTCCTTGGGCTACCGGCTGAAAGAGAAGGAGAGAGCCGCTGAAGCCCCCTCCTCTTCGATTCGAGGGGTCTTCCTTTTACTCCATTGCCGCCGAAAAGAAGCCGCCGGATCTTCGCCGGGGCTGAGGTAAGGGTTTCTACCCTTCATTTCTTTGCTACACCATTTGAAAAAAAAAAAAGAAAAAGAAAGAAAGAAGAAGAGAGGGAAGAGGGGACTTACCCGTGTGCGGCCGCGAGCGTCGCCGACATCGCTGGTCCCCCGCCGCGGGCTCTTCCTCTCTTGAGCAGAGGGTCGGTTGCTGTCCTCCCGAGCCCTCTCTTCTCCACGGGACGGAGAGAGGGTCAGCCACCGCGAGTCGCAGGCACCGCCTACCGGCCTCAGGCCGCCGCCCCTTCCGAGCCTCGGCATGGGGTCACGCCTTCCCCTCCATGGTCACGAGAGAAGAGGGGAAGAGAAGAAGAAGAAAACGAAAAAAAAGGAAGGAGAGGAAGCTTCGGGAGAAAGAAAAAGGAAAGGAAAGAAAAGAGAAGAGAAGAAAAAAAAAGAAAAGAAAAAGAAAAGAAAAGAAAAGAAAGAAAGAAAAAAATAATAATAATAATAATAAAAGGAGGAGGGTGGTTTACGGGTATGAACCCGAATCCAAACCCGAACCCGGGGTGCTAGACACTTCGGCAGGGTCGGCCCTGGGAGAATGTTAAAATTTAAGTTTTATATATATTGTGATGAATTTTAAAAGAAAATATGATTTTTGGATATTAGGTTCTGCGAGGAATTTGTGAGATTAATTGGCTTTGTTGTGGATCGCGTTCAATGTAAGTAATGAACTGCCTTTTCTAGACTCTTCATTTATATAATATTATTTTTGCATCGAATAAATTGTTAATGAATTTATATGTGATTTATGAATTTTACGAGATGATGATTTGAATGAAAGATAGATGAATTGGAACAATATTTTTCGAATATATTTACTGTTCTTGCATCGTATATGCATATTTAGATCGGATTATGATATATTTATTATGTTACAAAAGAATTTTGATGTGCATCAGATTTGGAACTCTCAGCCTAACTATGTTCTGGACCCTGCCAATTGGGGGTTATGCATTGGCAATTCTGGCCACTCCGCAGGATATAAGTGCGGTATTCTGGCCCACTCCGCAGGGTATAAGTGCGGTATTCTGGCCCACTCCGCAGGGTATAAGTGCGGTTCTGTTTCTGGCCTAGCCACAGGGTATAAGTGTGGTCGTAGTTAAAAGCTGTTGAGATGAATGTGATTTGTTTTGAATCAGATTTACGATTATATATATAAATATTTGAAAGATACAGATTTCAATAAATTTGTGTTTGAAAAATGAATTGATTATGTTATTATATTGATTCATCGTAATTTGTATTTATATTTTATGTTATTATATGAATTGACTAGTTAAGGTGTTTATTACTTACTGGGCTGTCTAGCTCATTATATAATTTCTTATTGTTTTACAGATTCCGAGAACTAACCTATCGGGGTTTCAAAAATGGAAGAGCGACTAGAACTGTGGCACAAGTTATCTTAGATTAGGGTTTATTTAAATTGATGTTTTATCTTAGACTATTGTTAGAAGTGTGAGACATTGCAAAGTTTTGTTATTTAAAGAACCAAGTTTTACATGCTAGAAATTTATTGTTCCGCTGCGTATCTAAAACTGTGAGACTTTATAATTTGTGTCAGTCAACGGAATAAGATTGCATTTATTTCAGCTGAATTATTTTGGATTTATATAATTGAGATGTTTGGCTTAGATGCCTTGCATGCTGGTAGGGAGAGTTTCCTACGGGTGTGCGGCGGTTGGCGCGACCCCCAGCTCGCGATCTCGGGCCGGAGGCGTGACAGTATCGGTATGCGGTATAGTACGAGATGACGAGGCGTACCAAGTATTAGCACGGTACAAGATTGCGTACCGGTTTGATAATAATATGGTATAGTAGCATGGTACGGTACAGTACTAGCTAGTACGGCAAACCTTGCTCTATGCTAAAGTTGGGAACATGCATATTTATCACAAATAATATATCATGTGCTACTTGTATTACATAAAGAACATATATGTAATAAATTTACAATTCTAAGATTAGCATTCAACAAGCAATTAGATTACTATAGATCATAAATCTAGATAGAAGGGGCCTACAGACAATTACAACTAATGGATCGATATATGCTTAAAAAGTCTTGAAATTTTAAATATTTTATAAAAAAAGGTAAGAGTGCAAGCAAACCCATGCTCAAAATAATAAATTTTATCGAGTGCGGGTTTTTGTCGGTAAAGAGGAAGCAAATGATTCAAGTGGAGTTTCTTGTATGTATCAATAAGATAGTCCCATGCTACAGGTTGTTTCATGTCACAAACAATCATAGACACAATCTATTGGGCAGGCAGATTCACATCTAACTTCAAGTACATTTTTTGAAATTATAAAATTTCCAATATATTTATAAATAATAAAATCAAAAATTGCTATTAAAATTCCAAGAACTATAGAAAATTTTAATTGCAAACATGCTATCAAATTATTTTCTAAAGTTTTACATGTTTATTATCTCTAAAAAATATTTTTAATAAAATTAATATTTAAAATAAACAATAGCTCAAAAAACCAGTTTAGGCCTGTAGAATACACCATTACCTACATCACTTCAAAAAATCAATCTGAACAAACATCACTTGATTGGATTAACTCTGGAATATAGGTATTGGGACCACCCCAAAAACCCAAAAAAATCACGTTGGAGATCATATTCAAGCTTTAAAGCATGAATCCAAGCACTGCATCACATTTCCATGAAATTCTGATAGTTTCTTCTGTACATTCAGCAATTTTTTGTGATTTCACCCAGGATTTTTTTGAAAAATAAACAAAAAGGAGGGAATAAGCCACATACATTGGGCCTTTGATTGTTTGATCCAAAAAATCCTTGTTGCTTGATGAAAAAGACCTAGGTTTGAAGCCTCCCACCTTGCTTTCTCTCCCTCACTGTTTTTTCTAGCAAAAGAAGGGGAGAATGAAGGAGAAATAAGGCCCAAAAGGGGTCCCAAGTACTACCGCCCATCCCACCATTGAACCGACCTAGTTCGAGAGCAAACCACTCAATCCTAGAGCAGTTTGGTTGATTCGGGTATGATTTGGTTGGTTCCCCCCAACCGTAGGTTGTGAGAACCAAGATGCCCTAATTACACTTGAACCAAGCGGCTTCTGCCGAACCAAGCAGTTCTTGCATCCTTGCTTCAGAGACAGATTGTTAGATGTATTAGACAACTCGGCTAAACATAGATAATCGCGCCCTTGTTCAAATTTGATAGAGACTGCAGGGATCTCTTAAAGTTTTGAGGTATACCTACCAAATTCCATTGTAAGTTACAAAGTCTTTACTGGAGATGATTGGCTGCCCCAACATAAAGTCAAGGATGCTGCAAACAGCATGATTAATCACCCTTTCAAACATGTTGCAGAAAGAATGTCCATCATAACTACTGGATTTTTTAAAATCTTATGGCAGGATGCGCTTTGGTGCTACAAGCATAGACAAAAAGATTGTAGTTTAGTTTCTTCTAGTCATGGTTCTTAATAAATGTAAGGTGATTCTTCTAGTTCTCATTGTTCCTAAATTTGAATTAGAAGATCTCCAACTGATGTAGTAGGAAGAGAAGGAATTTCTCCGTTCAACCTGCTCAAATCAAATCTCACACCAAACAAAAAAGTGAACAAAATGAATTTTATATGAAAATTAAAAGTAGGAATTCTACTTTACTATCTTCAAATCAATATACAAATCTACAGTACATGGCCTCTATTTATACTAGTAAGATCTGAATTCCCTACCATGGTTCACGATTACTCTCCTTGGAGAAAAGATTGAATTTCCTAAAAATAAAAATATACAAAATTGGCGAAATTTTCTACAAAGGTAAATCTCGACTCCTATATCAAATTTGACTATGCATGGTCAAATTCTTCACAAAATCAGGAGATATGCCCCAATCAGCTTTGACTAAAAATAGTTTTGGTTAAACAGCCTTGAATCGAGGTCATTTCAAACCCAACGAGCTTCGAATGCTTGCCATGTTGTAGATCTTAAGAAGGTATCCAATTTTATTAAGAAAAAGAAAAGATTGCCAAAAATGGATACAATATGTGAAAGTCATTCTCTATAGAAATTATCCTATATGACGAAACCTTGATATGGCTCCCAAACCCTGTCCAAGCCTACCCCCCTACCCAAAGTGGCCAAGATGGCATAGAGTGAGTCTAGTGATCCTCCTGGATCACCTAGGAGGTAAGACCTCACATATGAACATATGGGTACATCAATGCACAAAATTCATTCTTGTAAAAGGTAGGGCCTAACAGGCTGTAACAATATAAATCTGGTAACCACAATGCAACATAACAAGTTCAACTGTCACCTTAAGAATAATTTGGATAGTTTACAATCCTATTGGCAGATTGCTCTGACAATGGAAAACATAATGCCCAAAAGAGGATCCAATCATTTTCAAATTCACCCTCACAACTAGTAGGGAAATATATGGTCTGCACTCTGCACATTTAAATGATCAAGCAATTTTCGATAACAAGAGTGACCTCTAATGTAGAAGTTAGGAGTTCAAGGTGTACTGTTCATTAAAGTCAGGTCATATGCAGTTCATAGGTCAGAGTAATTTGGGGAAAAGAAAAGCTTAAAGGTCAAATTTAGTGAAGAAATAAGCAAGAACCATGCATAAGTGGTATGTTCGATGAATACTAATTAGAAAATTTAGGAAATAAATAGATGATGTTATAGAGTTGTTAAACCTGAGATAACACTAAGAGTTTGTTTTGATGATTGAGCTGAAGATCCTACTAGATTCATAGACTGGCCAGTACAACTAGCAAAATCATAGAATTACAGGCTAGGCTAGGCCTATATTCATAAGTACCCAGGAGCAGCTTTAAAAGAGGGCCGGCCCAAATCCCATAGAGAGAGAAAAAGACCTCAATAAAAGCTATTCCCAGGTACTCATGAATCTAGGCCTGTAATCCTCTGATTTACTAATTGTACTGGCCCAATCCACAAGCCCACTAGGATTTTCAGCCTAATCATCCAAACAGGCCCTAAAGGGTAAATGCAATAAGGAAGATGAAAATAAGTAGGGAACTTTAGTAACTCTAAAGCAGAATGCAAAGATGAAAAAAACATACAGAATGGTGAAACATAGACAACTAACAGATTGGCATATTTCATAACAGGTTTATATACATACATGTGGCAGTATGACTTTGTTTATGCTGATTTATACAAGCACAATTAAATTTTCAGCCTACTAGTAAATATGAAAGATGAGTAAATATTTTGTGTTACACCAGATATATGAGCATGATTACGCATATAAAAAATACACCAAATAAGTTACCACAGAGGCACCATACAGAAAATTGAGTATAACTGCACACAAATGTATTAGGTATGATCATTTTAAATATTAGCAGGACCATGAATCGCCCATTACGCCTGTACTACTGTCGATGAACATGAAAATCATCAATTTGTTAACAAGGTCATGACATGCTTTTCAAGGACTAATACCAAGAAAAACCCATCACCAGAGAGAGAGAGAGAGAGAGAGAGAACTGGCTAAAAAGAATAAAAGTTAAAATATGGAAATAAACCTTTGACTCCCAAGAAAAATATCCGTTCCTAATTGAGATAGCTGGAAGCTCTGGGTTGATAGGTGGATTTGGCAACAGTATTCTCTCTTCAGATAGGAACAGCTCCTCCAGACGCTTCAATGATACATTAGCACTCACAACCTGCCAAAGATGAACAGACAAATAATGCACAGTTACAGTACTACATGATTGCTGGAATAACTGCTAGTGCATTATGAATCAAAAGTTAGATTTCCAACAATTCATAAACTACCAGTGAAGGTCAATAAGAATCAGGAAATAGGAGAAGAAATAGTTAGCCTCAAAAAGAGGTATCATTTTCTTAATTCACATGTATTATGATAAACTTCGTGCAGTAAAATTGTTTTTTCTTTTATTGAGGAAAAGAGATGTTTGACCACCCAAAAGTTACTGAAAATTTGAGAAATTTAGGAGTCAGAGATTGTCTCCAAGAATGTACATAGAATAAGCAAAGAAAAAAGTAGTTAAAAGGGAAATAGGAAAAAAAAGTGGGAGAACAGATCAAGGTTAACAGGTAAAGGGTGATAGATGAGAAGCCGTCATTTGGTAGGTAGAATTGCAGCACCATTTTATGTGGATAAGCAGCTAGTCCAGTTGATGAAGATGTTGTGCATCTTCTCCACAGCAGTCAGTGAATCAACTCTCTTATGGATAAAAAACCTTTGATTGATTCAAATCAGAGGTGCCAACAAATTGCGCATGCCTGGGAGTCTTTTTAATTTGTGGTCAATCTTGAAGAAAGAAAAAAATTATAATATTTATTATGCCTTATGAAGTAGTCGAAACTTGTTTTGCTTTCTTTTCGTCAGAAGAAAGTTCTAAAAAGATTGTCAAATGAGAGTGTGGATGCTTCAGTTTTTGGAAATTCTTTGATGATATGTCACATGGACACCCCAGTTCTTTGGAAATTTTGGAGTGTTAACACTTTTGGATACTTGGACACAAGACAAAAGACACTCCAAAATGTTGTCTTGCTTACATTAGTCAGAAGTGTCAGCTCTTGGCATCATTTTTGGAGCATCCCATCAAAAAATATCTTATTGCAATTGATGGCACTTGAATTTTTAATCATATTACTAGTAAACAGTATTAGTTTAAAGCAATATTCACTGTTTTGGTACCGGACCCCGTACTGGTGCCATACTAGCACTACGGTACAGTACAGCAACTTTAAAGTATCTAGACTATTTTAGTGACAGAAAATTTCTTAAACAAAAGTGTTATTAACTAGTAAGCTTATGCCAATGTTCAACATATTTAGGATATTTTCATATTAGTTGTATTGCATGAAAGTGTCCTCATGTTCAGACTTTTGGGGGTTAAGGTCATAGACACTCTAGACACCTGGCATCGGTGCCATGCTTCTATATAACACTGCCATTTTATCATGTTGTAGTTCCTCAAGTGGTGATGATAGATAATAAAAAGGCCACTCCACAGCATGTATTAACTGAGAACAAATTCACATTAAGGAAAGCATTGAAGATTCTAAAGACATGTTGTTGGGAAAAGGTAGAAATAGTACCATCCAAATGTTACTACTATTACAAAATAACCACATAATTATTCACTTTTTAACTAGAATAATTGTTGATTCTTTATATTACGGATAAAAAGAATTGCATTTACAGCATTTGAAGAAGCCAATTGCTTATTTGTGCATCCCATTAATATCATGATAAAAAGATTCAAATGGACTCATGCCTATGGACCTATTGACTGAATTATTATATGCAAACTGTGCGACAGGAAGAACTGAGTCCCAATTACGAGGATTTTCGCCCACAAGGCACCGTAAGAGATTACCAAGATTTATGTCACGCCCCCGGCCCGAGGTCGCGAGCCGGGGGTCCGCGCCAACCGCCGCACACCCGTAGGAAACTCTCCCCACGAGCATGCAAGGCATCTTAACCAAACATCTCAATTATATATATATATATATATATCTAAAATAATTCAACTGAAATAAATGCAATCTTACTTCATTGATTGACCCAAATTATATAGTCTCACAGTTCTAAATACGCAGCGGAACAATAAAGATAAAACATCAATTAAAATAAAGCCTAATCTAAGATAACTTGTGCTTCAGTTCTTCTAGTCGCTCTCCCATTTTAAATCCCCGATAGGTTAGTTCTTCTTCTCCGGCGGCAAAGGAAGTAGCGGAAGACCACCCGAACCGAAGAGGAGCGGGGCTTCAGCGGCTCTCTCTCTCTCCCTCTCTCTCGGCCGGCAGCGGCTCCTCTTCCAATCCCTTCAATGAGAGGAGAAGCCCTAAAAAAGAACAGGGGAGCCGACTTCTTCGGGATGGCTCCCCCCCTCTCACACGCCCTCACGTGCGCCGCACGTGAGGTCGAAATCCTTGGGCTGGGCCGGTCTATGGACCGGGCCCAGTTTCAGGGTCTCACATCCTTCCCCCCTTAAAAAAAAATTTCGTCCACGAAATTTTCATACATGCAGGTTCAAGAGTAGAGAATATTTCTTTCAAATCAAGTCATAACACTCTTCAAATCAAAGTCGTCTTGTCTGACCAATGTCATAACAATTCCATTCACCACACTTCCTCTGCACACTCTGATTTAAACCTCAACATAGCCGTGTCAAGTCTAGATTTTTTTTTTTTCTAGAATTACTTGCTTGTTGGTACATTCATTATTATGTCTTAATCCGTGTGAACACTTTTGAAATTTAAAAGTTTATATTCTTCTTTTGACAATAAATCAAAAAAAATGTTATGTAACTATTTAATCTTTTCTAGCAGCATAATGAGTTGTCTAACAAAGAGTAGTGGGCATGGCAAGACAATAAATAGAAATAAATATTGGGACTAGATTAATACCTGTCGTCAACACATCAGAAGCCTGTGCATCTTGTTGTGTAAGTGCAAATACTCTTCCTTGAGTCTTTGGCCCCTGGCTTCCTTTCATTACCTGAGTAGGTCTATTCTCGTTTCTTTGTGGGCAGTCTGAAATTTTATGACCTATCTTACCACATCTAAAACAGGCACCGGTGTTCCAATGGCAATCCTTGTCAGCATGAGCCTTACCGCATCTGGAACATTTATTGCTATTCATCTGCTTAGAGTTGTCACTCGTGGATTTCTTGTTCGAACTTTCGGCGTTTTCATTGCTCTGCCCCTGAAATTCATTTGACATGTTCCTCTTCTTTTGATTTCTTTCCCTTTCCAACCGTTCATCATTAACTTCCCTTTCAATTATCAAAGACTTATTTACCACAGCTGCATAGGTAGTCAATTCATAAGGTACCACTTGTTTTCTAATTTCAGTCTTTAGTCCCATCTCAAATTTATGCGCTCGATCTAGCTCATCCTCGACTAACTTTGGAACAAATTTAGCTAGCTCGGTAAATTTAGCTTCGTATTCTGCAACGGTCATACTCCTTTGCTTTAGATGAATAAACTCCTGCTCATGGTCTGCCGTACCGGTCGGTACGGGCCGGTACCGGCCGGTACATACCGGTACCGGACCCTACCGGTACGGTACAGCTACATATTTCGGTATCGAACCGTACCGGCCCGTAACGACGCGTACCGGCCCGTACCGACCGGTACCGACCCAAACCGACTCGGTACCGGCCCATACCGAACCGGTACCGGCCCGAACCGACCAGTCCATACCGGCTCCAATTTTTTTTGGTTTTTAGCCCCATCGGTACAGTACTGGTTCAGCTCGGTTTGGTTCGGCACCGTACCGGTACCGATGCCCACCGGTACGTCGGTACAGTCGGTACCGCATACCTTGCTCCTGCTCTTTCTGCGTCCTTACACTCCGAGGAAAATACTTATCATTAAATGCTCCTCGAAATCTTTCCCAAGTGAGTGGCTCCCTATCATGCTCATATTTATGTTCCAACATCCGCCACCAGTTGAATGCCTCACCTTGCATCATGTATGATGCAAACAAAATCTTTTCATCATCCTGGCATCTCAAGACAGCAAATGCTTTTTCCATCTCTGTAAGCCAATTGTCTGCTTCCAACAGTTCTATAGTCCCCTTGAAAGCTGGAGGAGCCAGCCTCTTAAATTCAGCTATACTGCTACGCTGTTCACACTGTTCCCCTCGTCCTTGCTGTGGTTATGTCTGGGGCAACTGCGCTTGTTGTTGGAACAACCGCTGTTGCACCCGCTGTTGCATCTGCATAAGGCCCACTATGGTCTGCATAACCTGGCCTAGGCCCGGTTCTTGTTCTATCACTAGCAGAATTGACGACTCTCTCCTGCTGAAGGGTGTTACCAACTTGTTGGGGTGTGCTGTCATTTTGCGGGTTGGGTGCCTTATTAGTAGCTCTGCGAGTAGTCTTTCTCGTCCGACGTGGAGGCATCCTAACCTATGTCTATCATATAGCAGCATGCCAATAATAAGCTTACCAGTTCATTACAAGTACATAGAATGGTTGTTACAATCATCATAAACTAACGTCCCAATGTCCCTAGTGTCTACCCACCTACACTCATGTCATGTCAGATTTTCTTATCTCATAATTTATCCAATTATGCTCTAATACCATAAAAGTTGTCACGCCCCCGGCCCGAGATCGCGAGCCGGGGGTCCGCGCCAACCACCGCACACCCGTAAGAAACTCTCCCCACGAGCATGCAAGGCATCTTAACCAAACATCTCAATTATATATATATATATCTAAAATAATTCAACTGAAATAAATGCAATCTTACTTCATTGACTGACCCAAATTATATAGTCTCACCATTCTAAATACGCAGCGGAACAATAAAGATAAAACATCAATTTAAATAAAGCCTAATCTAAGATAACTTGTGCTTCAGTTCTTCTAGTCGCTCTCCTATTTTAAATCCCCGATATGTTAGTTCTCAGAATCTGTAAAATAATAAGAAATTGTATAATGAGCTAGACAGCCCAGTAAGTAATAAACACCTTAACTAGTCAATTCATATAATAACAAAAAATATAAATACAAATTACGATGAATCAACATAATAACATAATCAATTTCTTTTCAAGCACAAATTCATTAAAATTCGTATTTTTCAAATATTTATATACATAATCATAAATCTGATTCGAAACAAATCATATTCATCTCATCAGCCTTTAGCTACGACCACACTTATACCCTGTGGCTAGGCCAGAAATAGAACCGCACTTATACCCTGCGGAGTGGGCCAGAATACCGCACTTATATCCTGCGGAGTGGGCCAGAATCAGAACCGCACTTATACCCTGCGGAGTGGGCCAGAATACCGCACTTATACCCTGCGGAGTGGGCCAGAATACCACACTTATACCCTGTGGTGGGACCAGAATTGCCAATGCATAACCCCCTATTGGCAGGGTCCAGAACATAGCCAGGCTGAGAGTTCTAAATCTAATGCACATCAAAATTCTTTTTGTAACATAATAGATATATCATAGTCCGATCTAAATATGCATACACGATGCAAGAATAGTAAATATATCCAAAAAATATTATTCCAGTTCACATATCCATTTTTCATTCAAATTATCATCTCGTAAAATTCATAAATCACATATAAATTCATTAACAATTTATTCGATGCAAAAATAATATTATATAAATGAAGAGTCTAGAAAAGGCAGTTCATTACTTATATTGAATGCGATCCACAACAATCCAATTAATCTCACAAATTCCCTGCAGAACCTAATATCCAAAAATCATATTTTCTTTTAAAATTAATCACAATATATATAAAACTTAAATTTTAACATTCTTCTAGGGCCGACCCTGCAGAAGTGTCTAGCGCCCCGGGTTCGGGTTCGGGTTCGGTTTCGGGTTCATACCCGTAAACCACCCTCTCCCTTTATTTATTTACTTATTTTTTTCTTTTCTTTTTCTTGCTTTTCTTTTCTTTCCTTCCCTTCCCTTTTCTTTTTCTTTTCTTTTCTTTCCTTCCCTTCCCTTTTCTTTTTCTTTTCTCCTTCTCCCGAAGCTTCCCCTGACTTCTTTTCTTCCTTCCCCCCTTTCTTTCTTCTTTCTCTTTCTTTCTCCTCCTCTTCTCCCGACTTCTTCTCCTTCCCCCCCTTTCTCTCTTCTTCTTTCTTCTCCCACGAAGGGAGGTCGGCGAGCTCGGGAGACGTCCGCCGGCTCTCTCCTTCTTCCCATGGAGGAGAAAGAGAGCTCAAGAGAGGAAGAGCCCGCGGCGGGGACCCGCAGCATCGGCGGTGCTCGCGGCCGCACACGGGTAAGTCCCCTCTTCCCTCTCTTCTTCTTTCTTTCTTTCTTTCTTTCTTTTTTAAATGGTTTAACAGAGAAATGAAATTAGGAACCTTACCTCAGCCTCGGCGAAGATCCGGCAGCTTTCTTCTTCTCCGGCGGCAAAGGAAGTAGCGGAAGACCACCCGAACCGAAGAGGAGCGGGGCTTCAGCGGCTCTCTCTCTCTCCCTCTCTCTCGGCCGGCAGCGCTCCTCTTCCAATCCCTTCAATGAGAGGAGAAGCCCTAAAAAAGAACAGGGGAGCCGGCTTCTTCGGGATGGCTCCCCCACTCTCACACGCCCTCACGTGCGCCACACGTGAGGTCGAAATCCTTGGGCTGGGCCGGTCTATGGACCGGGCCCAGTTTCAGGGTCTCACAATTTATGTTGACTACTTCTGTTTGACCGTCAGTATGTGGATGATAAGCAGTGAAAAATTTAAGTTTCGTACCAACTGAGTGCCACAAAGTTTTGCAGAAGTAACTCATGAAACGGACATCCCGGTCAAACACGATGGTTTTAGGAAGGCCATAGAGCTTGACAATCTCATCGAAGAAGAGTTTGGCCACTTTAGAGGCCTCCGAGGTTTTGAAACAAGGAATAAAGTGGGCCATTTTGGAAAAACGATCCACGACGACAAGAATGGAATCATGTTTTCTAACGGTACGGGGAAAACCAAGCACAGAGTCTAAACTAATTTCATGCCAAGGACGATCGGGTACCGGTAAAGGGGTATATAGGCTGGTGTTCTATTTTCGGTGTTTAGCCAATTAGCAAGTTCGACATTGGGCAATGATTTTAAGAACATCCTGTTTGAGGCTAGGCCAGAAGAATTGATGTTCCACCTCTTCGATGGTCTTATCCCGTGCTAAGTGCCCGAAAAGACCATCGACATGTACTTTCCACACCAAGAAATCTCTTACTAATGCCCGTGGGATACAGAGCTTAGCCACCTTAAACAAATAACCATCTTGAAGGTGAAATCCATCGAGCGAGGATCTTCGCCCATTAGCGAGGGCATTGTAGACTTCCCCAAAATCAGGGCAAGAAAAGAAGTCCTCGATGAGTTTGTCGAAGCCCGTAACATGCATAGACATGGTTGAGTGTATGGTTACTCGACGGCTCAGTGCATCAGCAGCAGTGTTAGAGGCACCTAATGTGTGTTTGAGGACAAAAGTGTATTCTTGGAGGAACGCAACCCATTTGGCATGCCTAGAGTTCAATTTCTTTTGGGAATAGCGAAGAGCTTCATGATCAAAGTAAAGGACGAATTCATTGGGCAACAGATAATGGTGCCAATACCGAAGAGCCTGGACGACGACATAGAATTTCTTGTCATAAGTAGAATATTTCTGCTTAGCCTTGTTTAACTTCTCATTAAAGTAAGCTACGGGATGGCGTTCTTGGCTGAGCACCCCACCTATACCCAGGCCAGATGCATCACACTCCACTTCAAAAGCCTTACTAAAGTCGGGCAGGCGCATAGCTGGCGCCTCCGTCATCATCTTCTTGACATCATGAAACGCTTTAGCAGCAGCGCTGGTCCAATGGAAATCGCCCCTTTTGAGGCAATCAGTAATAGGGGACATAAGCGTGTTAAACCCCACAATGAAGCGATAGTAGAAAATGGCCAGCCCATGAAAACTGCGAACCGCACTGAAGGTGTTGGGCTCGGGCCATTCGGCTATCGCAGTGACCTTATCAGGGTCGGCAGACAAGCCCTCCGATGAGACAATGTAATCCAAGAAGTTGACATGAGAAGTGAAGAATGAACACTTCTTAAGGTTAGCATACAGTTCCGCATCTCATAGGGCGGTGCATACTTGTCGCAAATGAACGAAGTGTTGCTCTCTTGATTGGTTGTACATGAGGATGTCATCAAAGTACATGCCATGAAAGGTCGCAGTACTTGTGTCATCACCCACTAAAAGTACTAGGAGCATTCGAGAGGCCAAAAAGCATAACCAACCATTCATACAGGCCATCTTTTGTTTTAAAAATCGTTTTCCACTCATCACCTGGGCGGATTCGAATTTGATGATAGCCACTCTTTAAATCAATTTTGGAGAAGATCGTGGCGCCTGCCATCATATCCAACATATCATCAAGGCGAGGGATAGAAAAACGGTATTTAAACATGATTCGGTTGATGGTTCGATTGTCGACACATCCTCCATGTGCCATCTTTCTTGGGAGTGAGGGCAGGTACGGCACAAGAACTTAAGCTTTCACGAATAAACCCTTTTTGTATTAGCTCGTCAATTTGCATTTGCAGTTCAGCATGCTTAGAAGGATTCATTCGATAGTGGGGTAGATTAGGCAGAGTAGCTCCCGGAACCAAATCAATAGCATGTTGTATGTCACGCAAGGGCGGTAGATGATCCAGGAGGTCCTCAGAAAAAACTTCCGGAAACTCCTGAAGGATAGAATGGCTTTCAGATAGGAACTCGCTCGGCGTACTCGGATGGTTTTCTAGGGCAAGTACAACAAACACCGTGGAATCACGCAAGACTTCCTTTTCAAATTCGGCAGGGCTCAGGATATGGAGTAACTTGCTCATTGGCTCAGTTTTCTTACCCTTGTCAAGTGTCTTGGGCCTTAAGGAATTAAGTTCAATCCCCATGCCCTCAAATATAAAAGAACAAGAATTAGAACGACCATAGATGGCGACATCAAGGTCGAACAACCAAGGTCTGCCCAGTATTAGGGATTACGTCACACCAGATAATGTCTGTATAAGAAAGAATTTGAATTGGTACGAGACACCTTTTTTTGATTTGGATAGAAGACGTATCTACCCAGGAGACCTTGTAAGGTCGGGTCTGAGGAGCAGGAGTCAAGCCCAAACGGAAAACAATGTTTGAAGATATTGCGTTAATACAACTTCCACTATCAAGGATAACCTTACAGTCCTTGTCCCCGCACGTGAGATAAGTGTGGAAGATCGAAGTGCGTCTCCAGTCATCAGGTACTGTAGGTTGGGCAAGAGCACACCGTCCTATATGCAAAGCGGACTAAGCAGAGTCAGTCACAACTGGTGGAGTCGTGCGGATACAACCTAAATTGTCAGGTCGTTCTTCCTGGTCATCATCGACGTTGTGGATGTCATCCAGATTTGGTTCATAGATTTGTTCTTCCACTTCGCCAGAGTTACCCTCTTGGTCTTGTGCCTTAATCACAAGAGATGTATTCGCACATTGTGATGCGACATGTCCAAAACCCTAGCATTTAAAACATTGAATTCGAAAACTCGACTTGAATGGCGTGTTGTATGTCACGCAAGGGCGGTAGATGATCCGGAAGGTCCTCAGAAAAAACTTCCGGAAACTCCTGAAGGATAGAATGGCCTTCAGATAGGAACTCGCTCGGCGTACTTGGATGGTTTTCTAGGGCAAGTACGACAAACACCGTGGAATCGCGCAAGACTTCCTTTTCAAATTCGGCAGGGCTCAGGATATGGAGTAACTTGCTCATTGGCTCAGTTTTCTTCTCACCCTTGTCAAGCGTCATGGGCCTCAAGGGATTAAGTTTAATCCTCGTGCCCTCAAATATAAAAGAACAAGAATTAGAACGACCATGGATGGTGATATCAAGGTCGAACAGCCAAGGTCTGCCCAGTATTAGGTGACCCACATCCATCAGGATTACATCACACCAGATAGTGTTTGTATAAGAAAGAATTTGAATTGGTACGAGACACCTTTCTTTGATTTGGATAGAAGACGTATCTACTTAGGAGACCTTGTAAGGTCGGGTCTGAGGAACGGGAATCAAGCCCAAACGGAAAACAATGTTTGAAGATATTGCGTTAATACAACTTCCGCTATCAATGATAACCTTACAATCCTTGTTCCCGCACTTGAGATAAGTGTGGAAGATCGAAGTGCGTCTCCAGTCATCAGGTATTGTAGGTTGGGCAAGAGCACACCGTACTATATGCATAGCGGACTAAGCAGAGTCAGTCACAACTGGCGGAGTCATGATGCGGATACAACCTGAATTGTCGGGTCATTCTTCCTGATCATCGACATCGTGGATGTCGTCCAGATTTGGTTCATAGATTTGTTCTTCCACTTCGCCGGAGTTACCATCTTGGTCTTGTGCCTCAATGACAAGAGATATATTCGCACATTGTGATGCGACATGTCCAAAACCCTGGCACTTAAAACATTGAATTCGAGAACTCGACTTGGGGGCTTCACCAAGAATGCCCTTGCCCTTAGTGTCCCGGCTAGGGGTAGGGGTGGAGAAAACAGGTTTAGAAGGCGTGGATCCCAGCGAAGGTCGGGATCCAGAAGGGAGAGCACTGAAGGGTGGCCCCCGAGGGTCAAAACGTCGAGCAAATGTAGACCTGGTTACCTGCTCATAATTCTGGACGAATGTGTAGGCCTAGTCGAGGGTGGATATTTCTCGAAAGACGAGTTCCTTCCTAAGCTCATCATTAAGACCTCGTCGAAACTGGCTCAGGACCATACGTTCACTTTCTGCCACATTACATCGCATCATAAATTCGTCAAACTGGGCGATGTAATCACTAGCGGACCGATTACCTTGTCGCAAAGTATTCCATCAGTCGAGAAGATTATCTTGGTAGCTTAAGGGTAGATATTTCTCCTTCAGTTTCTCTTTCATCTCTACCCAATCGGTTATTGCAGGCTAATGTCTTCTAGCTAGCGATTGTTCGGTGCTTTGCCAAAAAAGTTTAGCTCGATCAATGAGCTTCATCCTGGCAAACCAGACCTTCTTGTCTTCAGATAAATTATACCACTCAAAGAAGTCCATTTCATGCAATCAATCTGAAAAAACCTTTAGGTCTAAGTGACCATCAAAGGTGAGAGCCTCAACCCGAATGTCTTTCATCACATCATCATCATGGTCATGAGGGTGTCTAGGATCCACGATATAGCGATGACCTCAGTCAGCATTAGGAAAAGTGCCTGATCCTCTAGGGCAAGGGCAGGCATGGTGACGGCCGAATAAAGGTATATTGTCAAAATTGACCTGCCGAACAGAGCCGTGGGCAAGGTATGCTGAACCGGTACTCATCGATACATCGGTACAGTCGGTCTGGCGAACCTTGGCCATGGGGTTCTAGGGTTTCATCAAAGTCTAGACCTGAAAAGTGGGTTTCGCTATCATCTTTGGCTTCAATGAGTCGCTGTAGGGAGGACTCAACCGACTCGAGTCGGGCATCGGTTTGGGTAGACTTAGTGGTTAAGTCTTTGACTGCTTTCAGGAGGGCTTCGATGCGGACATCCATGGTAGACTAGGTGTCGGAATGTGGGATGACAACCACTCCGAAGGTGCATATGATGACTGAATGTAATTACTTGCTAGCCTAGCAAAGGAGGACAATAATGACGTAAGGTTGTCCTAATGCAAGCAAGGACGATCAAAATGCAATGTGTATGCTCAATATAACACAAGACTACGCCCTAGTAGATAAGTATGTCAAACTGGGAACCAGTAGGTGATGCAAGCCAACAAGCAGCTGTAGTCTAGTACAGATATCCAGTGGGTTGCCGGGTATCACGGAGCCTTGTAGGTCTCCCAGCAAAGGTTTAGCTCTACAATTAATAATAAAGAGGGCTACAAAGAGGCTTTCGGTGTGTATTGTGTGGTGGGTGAAAACATGTGTTTCAAATGTTCAGGGTGTAGCACCAAGCACAAAACAACTAGTATATGCCAAATTAAATTAAGCAAACTAAATTTTCAGGAGAGAACAAACCCGATCTAGCGGAGGGCGACGACCCAAGTGTAGCAAGTCGGCTCACGCAAATCTGGTTGCATCGCAAGAGAGAGGAAGGGGCTGCATAGGCCTGTAGGATCTGCCTGCCGGGCCATGGTCCAAAGAGAGAAGGAAGGCAGGTTGAAGTGGGCTCTGCAGGGGATTTGCAAGCCAGCGGGCTTGGGCCCATGAGGAGCAAATCAGGATGGGCCCAGTGCGTAGGGACTGAAAAGCGAGCAGGGTACGATGCGGGTTCGGCCTGGTGAGGTGAGCGGCCCGTGATAGAGAATGAAGGGTATGGTGAAGGGATTGGAGTTTTGTGAGAGGAGATCGGGGTGTGAGGTGGTGGGTGCAGATGGTGGGCGACGGTGGGAAGGCGACGGTGGGGAAAAAGAGAGAGGTTGGTGGTGAAGGCGGCAGTGGGGAGGGCGACGAGCAGCGGAGCTCGGAGGGAAGGCGGAGCGGAGGCGGTGGAGAAGCGGCGCGATACAGGCGGATGCGAAGGAGAACAGGAAGTGGCGAGCGGCTGGGCGGCGCGGTGGTGGTGCGGCAGAGCCGTCTGAGCGGCTGCGCGTCAGAGGCAGCGGAATAGCGGAAACCCTAGCTCTAGAGTTTCTTCTTCGTCGGGAACAGAGGTAAGCAATTTTTTTCTTTTTTTTCTTCTCTTTCTTTTTTTTGGGGACAGCACATGCAGGTCACATGCTTCCTCCTGTGTTTTTTCACGCTCAACACGTGCGGGAGTCACGTGCAGGTCACGTGACTCTGTGGAATTTTTTTTTTCCGGAACGAATCCGAGTTACCAACCCCCCCCCCCAAAAAAAAAAAAGTTAACGGGTCTGGTCCTTACCCGTTAACTGATTTCAAACTTCTAGATGGTTTTAGAGAGATCATGCTGAGATTTGCACCGGCGTTTGCAAGCGGATCTCCACGGACTGCAGAGGCAGCCAGCGGCCGGTCACCGAATCCAGCCAGTGGTGGGGACTTATCTTCCCCGCGACTGCTACAGCAGATCTGAGGCCGCAAGTTCCTCTTTCTGCTTTCAATGGGACTGAGGGACAGAGACGATAGAAGAGAGGTGAGGCTCCCTCTCTTATTGGCAACACGAGTAGCGCGCAGCCCTTCAACATGCTCCAGCGTTCGCGGCGCAATGGATACAGCAAAGACCTCGTGTGGCAGCCAGAAACGTGGAAGCGGAAGCTGCTCTGCCACACACCAGGGCCTGTTGCTTTGGCACAAAGTAGGGGTGGCAATCGGGTCGGGTCAGGCATAAACAGGTCGGGTCAGATACCAATCGGGTCAAAAAATTATAAACCTGAACCCGACCTGGTTATTAAACAGGTCAGGAATTACAACCTGAACCCGACCTGTTTAATAAACAGGTCACCTGATCCGACCCGTTTAAGACCCGTTTAAGAAAAAAAAAGAAAAAAAAGATGGGGGCCGGCGGGATGGGAGGGGAAGAGACTCGAGAGAGAGAGAGAGAGAGGAGAGACCGAGAGAGAGAGAGAGAGAGGAGAAACCGAGAGAGAGAGAGAGAGGAGAGACCGAGAGAGAGAGAGAGAGGAGAGACCGAGAGAGAGAGAGAGAGAGAGAGAGAGGAGAAACCGAGAGAGAGAGAGAGGAGAGACCGAGAGAGAGAGAGAGAGACCGAGAGAGAGAGAGAGGCAGTAGGGTAAAGGAGAAAAAAAAACTGCTCATCTTCTTCCCCGATCGGCCTCCCTCGCCACGGCTGCGCCCGAGCCGCCGCCCCGCACCGCCCGCGGCGTCGCCGCTGCGCCCGAGCCGCCGCCCCGCACCGCCCGCGGCGTCGCCGCTGCGCCCGAGCCGCCGCCCCGCACCGCCCGCGGCGTCGCCGCTGCGCCCGAGCCGCCGCCCCGCACCGCCCGCGGCGTCGCCGCTGCGCCCGAGCCGCCGCCCCGCACCGCCCGCGGCGTCCCTGCTGCGCCCGAGCCGCCACCCCGCACCACCCGCGGACTCCGCCTTGCCGCGTCTCCGACGACCTCGACGCCGTTGGATCTGGAATAAGGCTTCTTCGGAGCCGTCGATTTGGAGGAGGAAAAAGGGTGGAGGAGAGGGAGGAGGAGGAGGAGAAGGGCGAGAACCATCGATTTGGAGGAGGAGGAAGGGTGGAGGAGAAGGAGGAGGAGGAGAAGGGCGAGAACTGTCGATTTGGAAGAGGAGGAGAAAGGATGGAGGAGAAGGAAGAGGAGAGAATAGCCATGGGGAGGTGGACTTGAGGTTCGGAGGAGAGGAGACTCGGGGAGGGGCTGAGGGAATAGAGCTCGGCGGCGCCATTTCAATGTTTCACAAACCCTAAATCCTAATTCTAAAATCGGGCTGAATCGGGCTGAGTGAATCGGGCCTAGACAGTGAAATCGGGCTATGGAGTGAAATCGGGCCTAGGCGGAGAGTTGGGCCGGCTCTGGACTTTATCTTGTGGGTTATAACTCTCATCTATCAGCCCAATAGTTAAACGGGTTAAACGGATTAAACGGGTCAGACATCTAAAACCCGTATCCGACCCAATTAATAAACAGGTTAAACGGGTCAACCTGTTTACGACCCGAACCTGTTTAGGCCAAACCCAAACCTGTTTATGGCGGGTCGAACACGGGTCGGGTTGGCGGGTCGGGTCCTATTTTGCCACCCCTAGCACAAAGGCAAAGCACGGGCTCTGATAACAAGTTGATGCAGGACGACAGAGAAAAGAAAGGGGAAGGAAGAAGAGAAGAAAGGAGGCTGTTCATTTTTTCAATCATTCATTTATCCTAATCAAATGGATGAACCCCTATATATAGGGTTACAAAATAACAAAAGACCCCTACAAATAGAATAATCCTATAAAATCCTAAAATAACAATATGCAAATAAACCCAACCAACATAAAATAAAATAACATGAAATCAAATTAGTCCAGCCACAACGAAAGTGGCTGGACCATCCTCCTGCGACCGCAGTAGCCCCGCGTAACAGGCGGTCTGGTACTGGTGTCCGTACCAATAGTTTTCTGCAGAAAAGTCCAATTTAGTTGTAAGAATGGTTGAGGAGTTCTAGGGCCATTAGCTACTATGATGAAGTCGATCAAGGATCTTCAAATATGGGAATACATCAAGATATGAACATTGTAAGCTAACAGGAGTCATCTTTGGACTCAGATCAAATAGTCCAGACACACAATGCTTGGCAAAACTCAAAAATAAAGGTGAAGCCCTTTGTAAGAGTAATCCTACCTTCTGAAGGAATATAAAATGTTAGCAATCATCCTTTATTAGCTCTTCTTAATACCATCAACTTCTCATATTTGGTTCCTTTTCCTACCTAAATGCATCACATATTCATCCATATTTTCCAGCAAAATTTACCATTCTTACCAAATAAAAAAGGCTCCTGACTATCAAATGACTAAGTGCAGTCCATGGTTTTAACCAAAAATAAATCGAGTAATAAAAGCAATCACATCGCCTTCTCCAACATCAGTTCAAACAACTTTGCTTCTTTTTCTTTTTCTTTTTTTTTTTAATCTGGGACTGGAGAAAACCTGGCCCAAATCAGGTGAGAACAGGACAAATGAGATAAATGTGGGACTCAGTGATACACTAGTTATTGTGAAAGATTACTAATCTACAGTTCATTTGAAACTAGAAATTTTACAAAAAGATGCATTTCTGACATAATGTAAAGGAACCCTCCCAAAATTGGCTGGTAGAAAAGGTTCTTCATTTGCACTTTGTTATATGGTACTCTGCAATTATTAATCCAATATCTTTTTTACAAGACTAAGAGTTTTGCTTTCTTATAATGGAAATATTTAGGTATACAAAGCGAAAAGCCAAATCGGCCATTTCAGAGATAGGATGCCAGTCTAGCTAAGCCCAAGTACAAAGATAAAATTTATATATATTTGATATTAGGTCAGCTTGCAAAAATTCACTTAGAATCCCAAAATTGCAGAAAGTATAATTACTGAATTCAATTGCTCACCAACAGGAACCCACGTTATTTCTTCAAGCTACAACCAATGATAAATTGTTTGCTGTAGTTTTATAACCACACAAAAAACAAAATAAAACTTGCTTCACCATAATTTTTCCACGAAAACACAAAAGAATAATGAGGAAGAGTATTATACCTGAGTTATCACATTAGGGAGCATGAACAGAGGAAACCTTAATACCGAAAACAGTGACAGTGACGTAAATGCTTTTGCAGGTGTCAGATCCCCCCCAAGTAAAGAGTACATCCCAAATGATGAGACTGTAACAACAACTGGTATGCTATTCAGAATAAAACTATTGAACTGCAAAAAAAACAAAACATGCCAATTAGTCATAAACAGTTCTGTAAGTCGTAACTATGTTAATCAAAAAAAATAAAAAAAGAAATAAGGGATAAGACCAACATGGCCAATATTAGATTCTGTCATTCCATTACAAGCAATAAATAAAGAATGCCTTTGGACTTACTGCTGCTAATAGCTGAGCCCTACGGAACCATGAGAGCTCATCATTGCGAATGCTCTGCACTTCTGACTGGAAACTTTGCTCCCACGCATAACATCTGCCCGATAAAAGATTAAGAGCAATCACTCACTCAAGGATTAAATTTAAACAAGAGCAATATATCACAATCAAATGGCAGCATACTTCACGGTATCCATAGCAGCCAATATCTCATTCATAAGACCAATGCGCTTGTCAGTACGTTGCAAGCCCTCCTTTGACAGTTTCTTCATTTTGCTTATTACAAATGTCTGATGCCAGAAAGGAGCCAAAAATCAGAAACTGCAAGAATATGATGCAGGATGTATATAAATATGAAGGATTTTAGCAATATAGCGCAGGTTGTATATAAATCTGAAGGAAATTGTATTCAGGGACTTTGCAAAAAAAAATTGTCTAGCAAAAGAAAATGGCTGGTTACCAATCATTCTAGACATAGGACAAGGTGTAGCCTGGAGATACTTTAAGGTCTAAAGTTTAAACTCACTATTTTGGCTATCGACAGAATATATATACCGCTTAGCTTCCTTATTATGTTAATATAACACTACTGATTTTTGCTTACCTCTGTCTGTCAGGATTTGGTTCATGTGTTTAAGTGGAATCTGAAAAAAAGATGAAACAATCGGCAAACAAAAGCCAGAAAACGAAGGAACTTGACATTGAATCTCCGAAAAGAAAAAAAGTTCCTCTTCAGATCAAGGTTCAAAATATCAAGTATTAAACCAATAACTACCAAGGGTTGGCATGGTGTACACCGTACCAATGACCCGTATCGACAAAGCGCATCAACCAATACACTTTGACCATGATAACGTAGCCCAATTGAGCTAACAGAAAGCTGGGCTTGGTCCACTTGACCAGCCCAAATATAAGAAACAGCCCAGAACGAAAAAAAAAAAGAAGCACATGCTCAGCACGTGCTATGAGAGAAGACTCTCGATAGGAATCTCCTTCCTCCTGTCTTCACTGGAGGAAATTTGATGCCGAGGCAGATTCCTAGCGCCCACCTTTGAGCGCCTCCTCCAACTCTTTAATGACCCCTCAACTCCCTTCGAGCCTCACTACCATCTACCACCAAACCATCACCAAAGAAACCCATCTTTTCTTCTTCTTTCAGAAGTCCATCACCGTGCCCGCCAGAATCGCAGCCACAACTCGCCGAAAATAAGGTACAAACCCCTCAACCTTCCAGCAAATCCTCCTCCACATACTCCATAGTTCTTAAACTTGGGATTCCGACCAGATTGTCACCGAATTTTATTTGGAAAGGAGGGGCTTTGTTCCAATTTGGATTACCCTGTTATCAGCCATTTTCTCTAATTTTTTTCTTCTTTGGTGGCAATTGTCGCTATTGACCGTCAGCACGTACCATACTGGTACCGGCCCCAACCGGTACGGTTCGGCTGTGAAAAACGGTTCCAATTCTATAGAGACCGGAATCGGCCATTTTCCGCTGTGTATCGGTGTGAACCGGGCAAGTGTTTTAAGGTCTAGTTCTAGAAAGATAATAGCACTAAAGTCCTTAGTCTGATGAAGGGCAAGGATCAAGTTAGACTTTAGGAATTAAGTTCTACATCTGGGTCTAGACAACAAAAATTGTAACCAAACCCTGCCTAACAACAATCCAACCAGATTGACACCATATCCTTCCTCTGCATCAGCACAGTATTTATAGGCAAGAAGATTAATCTGAATAAACAAACTCAAAACAGCATAAATAAAATGAAATCACTAACTAGAGAATTACCTGTATTGGGAACATGAGAACCAGCATAAATGAGCCAACAAGTGATGCAGCACCTAGCTGTTTGTACAACAGTACAATAGCTATGGTAATACGAAAAGGAGCCGACCATACATTGTGAAGCTGTTGGCAGACTTGCTGCAAAAAGAGTGACAAAGTACATATCAAACATGCATTTATTTATATGCCTAAACATGAAGAAAAATAGTTTACTGTGTGTCTCATATATGTTTACTGTCTGTCTCATATATTTTACAACACTAATATCATTTGGAGGGTCCACAATCATCCCATACTAATCAAGTTTATTATTTAAATGAAAATACTAGAAAAATTAGAAGTGAATTATATACTAGTATTGAAGATGTCATGAAGCCAAGAGAAGCACACAGAAGTTTTGAAACTATATTACAGTAATCATGCTGAGCAGTTGTTTATTATTGTATGCTATAAATCTTCAACTGATTTGCATGTTACTCATGATACACCGAATAACAGAGCTAGAATGTGCCCTTTTAATTTACAAAAAAAGTGGCAAGTCATGCATTTATAGTCAAAAGTTACAAACTTAAGTCATGAATAGCTAATTTGGAAATAAGATAGAGCATTTTATTTATGCATAACTATTTGGGAATAAAGTGAGAGAAAATGCCTGGAGTGCTTCTGCATCAGTAGTCATCAAATTTGTTATCTTCCCTGTTGCAAATTTCCTACGACCCACATGTGATAGTTTTAGTGATTTGCGAAAAATAGCTGCAACCTACAAAGGAGATGAATTTACCATGGAAATCAATAATAGCAATCACAGATTGCAACCACATGATCAATAATAAGGGCTAAAGGGAAACATATGATATATTTATTACTCATAATAATTTATAATCTGCCTAAAGCAGCCAAGACTTAATCAACAGAGTATGAGTGATAAACCAAAGGATTTGAGAAGACAAATAGAGAAGGGGAAGGAGCATTATGTAAGCAGCAAGCTCCACATTAGCATATGACCACATTTTTAACTTACCACTTTCATCACTTGAGTGATGAGGTTAACATGATGTAATCGAGGAAAAAACACTGTCTTTATCTATAAATTGTCATACAAAGTTAAAAAGGGCATAAGAGTGGAACTATGAGGAACTATGACAATAAATTAAGAAGTCAGGCATATATTAGTCTGAGAGAAGGTTTGCTCCATATTTGATTTTTCTTTTTAAGATCAATTTCCGAGGCTATAGAAAGGGCTATCATCATACTATAAGGAGGTTCTTGCATAATTTTAAAGAGAATACAGATTTTTAACAGCATAATTCAAGGCCAAATTTAGTGGTGTTGAAAACATACAGAAAATTTGAGTCAATTTTTTTTGAAATTATGGTACGCCATACCATGCTGAACTGAACGGTACAAGGCATACCGCACCGGTATACGGTATGGAGAGTGTACCAATAGTCGGGACACCAAACTGGCCCCGTACCTGGCGTACCGACATAGCGACATGGAGCCACCAGTACGAGGCCAAGTTCCAAGACGCTGTACCTTGTTTGAAACACTTATTTCCATAAAATCGGGGTTACAATATCCCTTTTATACACCTTAGTTATCTCTTTGTAAGTTGTGGAATCCTGAGACAAATGGTTCATATGGAGGGGAAAAGAAATATATCTACATTTATTTTTTGTGAGTGCACAAAATTTTCTAACAAAAAATGAGGGTCAGGAAACATTAAGAAAACACTCGTGACTAGAACATGAGAGAAAAACAGAAATACATACACAAAATATGAGTTCTGGTAATACTCTAATCATTTTAAAAAGTAGAATATAAAGGAATCTCATATCTTCTATCAAGCTGTAATAAATTATCAAATAGTTGGATTCAATTGTTTTCCAACATAATCTAGGTATGGAAATGCAGTAGAACAAAAATAATATAATATCTTGGGTATACCTACTGCCAAACTGGATCTTTAGTGACATTGGGACCTTCTTCTACATGGATAACTTATTTCTGAACTCCCTGCAGATCTAATAAATCAGCTATTTCCAACTAATCATGTTGGTTTTAAACAATTACTCAAAGTCAGAGGAGTTATACAATATAGTCTTTCTTGGTGCACAAGAAGCAGGTTAACTGTGCTTCTATACTGGGAGGACAGTAAAAGGTAATGCACCAGATTCTGCTAATTCTCATACAAAAGGATTAAATGATATAAGCAATGAGAACCTAATTCTAGCATAATATAATCAAGACCTTCCTCTCCTACTGGTTCTTATCATAAGATCAAAGTAGGCATATGCCTTTGCTAGCATCAGTCATGTAATGCAGATAACAGATACTTGAAGCATAAAAATATAGTTTGCCATACCAATTGGTACTAGTGCTGTGAGGACCCGTGCGGGCGTGTGTTTAGTCCCACATCGGTTATTCGCTGGGTAGATCTTAGGTACTTATACAGGATCAAGGACCCAAACAATAATGGTATCAGAGCGAAACCGGCCCATAACCTATGTGGACTAGGGGACACTGCAACACGGATCCATTGGGGCTGACCACGGGCCAATCGTGGTGTTTATGATTAGATTTGAACCTTTAGCCTGACGAGGACGTCAGGGCTTAAACGGGGGGAGTATGTGAGGATCCGTGTGGGCGTGTGTTTAGTCCCACATCGGTTATTCGCTGGGTAGATCTTGGGTACTTATACAGGATCAAGGAACCCAAATAATAACTTCCGGCTAGCCATTTTGGGCGAGGTCCTGGGTTGTTACAAAATGGTATCAGAGCGGATCCGGCCCATAACTTAT
This sequence comes from Phoenix dactylifera, assembly GCF_009389715.1. Taxonomy (NCBI): domain Eukaryota; kingdom Viridiplantae; phylum Streptophyta; class Magnoliopsida; order Arecales; family Arecaceae; genus Phoenix; species Phoenix dactylifera. Next base: position 59,687 of record NW_024068745.1, read on the forward strand.
GTGGACTAGGGGACACTGCAGCACGGATCCATTGGGGTTGACTACGGACCGATCGTAGTGTTTGTGATTAGATTTGAATGGATTTGAACCCTTAGCCTGACGAGGACGTCAGGGCTTGAACGAGGGGAATATGTGAGGACCCGTGCGGGCGTGTGTTTAGTCCCACATCGGTTATTCGCTGGGTAGATCTTGGATACTTATACAGGATCAAGGAACCCAAACAATAACTTCTGGCTAGCCATTTTGGGCGAGGTTCTGGGTTGTTACAAGTGCAAACCGACCGTACCATACCATACCGGTGCCAAACCAGTACGCAGTTCGAGGGGCATACCGACACTCGGCATGCCGAACCGGATACTGTACTGGCATACCGACACTTTAATAGGATGGTACCAATACGTAATCCAGTACCAAAACGGTGAATCTTGCATAAAATTTTGAAAAAAATCCACCAGAATGTTTAATATCCTTTCATCTAGATTCATTTGTGACTATAAACTCTATTAAAGTTCATTACCTTGCATCTGTCTTCTATATAGATCAATAGGTGAATTACTGCTTGTATTTGTATCGTAATACTTGTCAAGTATAAGAACAAGTGTGAAGAAACCCTTCCTAGTTTCCATTTCCACAACCTTAATTTGCTGCCACAGCAGCAACCAAGTGAAGCCAGCGACCTGCTCTTCTTACTACTACCATGTAGACTCTTCTTGGTGACTTCAAAAAGCATGATGGTAAGGTAGTATGGACAAATATTGCATTAGATAGGTATAAATGAGAGCAAAGGATTCCTAGGATAATTACGATAAACTGAATGGGGCTTTGCTTTTATCATTACAAAATACTCAAGCAACAAGATTGGCTAATGTACTTAATACGTCTTAAAATATCATTATAGACAGAAAAACATTAAAAACTGAAATGTACCAAGGTAGACCTCAGTCTGAAGCCAACACGCATAACATTCTGAAAGTACTGTGCTTCAAATAGTGCACCCAATGCCTGATTAGTAAAATTTAGGTCAGAAAAAAGAGCTTAACTTCAAAGTATTCTACAATATACCTGCAAAACTGAAGACATTTGGAAGATTAAAATTTAAAAGTATAGCCAAGTAAAATTCATCCCAACTGCAATATCAGCATCCCACTATTTCAAAAATATTGGATAAGGATTCTGTTGGCCCTTGGCATGAGTGTTATGGTTTTATATTATCACAGGATCACTTACTGAAAGCTACTTCATAAAAGTGATGAAACAACTATAGGTTTTGAAATTTAGGTCCAAAAGCAGGACTAGCAATTTGAAATCGAAGATCTCTTCTCATATAATTTGATCTCTATAAACACAAATTTTTTGGATAGTGATATATTTTCAGATCAAAACCCCGCGAGTACCAGGACCACTCTCGCGATGCAGGAAGGAAGAAGGGAGAAGGGAGAGGATTATCAGATGAAGCACCTACATGTCTGTTCTCAACTTCCACTTCGGCTGGCAATTTTCTGTATCAAACATCACATTTTTATCTATTTCACATTTCTGTGGCATGAAAATGTCATATTGCTAATTCTTAACATGAGGCTGTTTAGCCGATGCCATTTTTTCCGATTTTTGACAGCCACTTTGAGGTTAGCGAATCAACTGGGGTAAAACAGAGTCTGACAATTGTCATCTTTTGACCTTAACCATTTTGAAATTTGAGAACCTTCTTCCTTCACTTTGATTGGGAGTTATTTCTAATTTTCTTAGTTTATTAACAAAATCTAGTCTTCACCATGGTCCACGTTATGTGTCATAGGCCTGAATTGAATCTATCAGGACATTCAAGCCATGGGAATGAGTACCTATAGGAAGTTTATGATTAGTATTTTCTTGTACCCTCGTTTTTACGGTTATCTCCTAACAAAATGAAGTATCACCATTGCTGGCTCAAGATCACCACATATTAATAATGTTTGCTCCTATTCCTTGTGGTCAAAGAGAGACATACTTCAACTTGGGTGGTCAATTATGCTGCCTCTGATTCTAGCTAAGTACATGCACTATGAGGGGTATAATTATTTTAGTTTGTACGAACACCATTGCTCATGTTTTTGATTTATTCTTCTTATTAACAAACCTCTCTGATCCTTGTGTACAGATCTGAGTTTTTATAATCTCTCTATATGGCATCTTAGTAGGGGTCATTTTGGATCCCTTCTCTTACTCTCTTATCCTTGGGTACAGATATCAATTTGGATCCTTTCTCTTACTCTCTATGTACACCTCATGAATCCTCTTGGTCCATAATGGTGCCTATTTTTGAGAGTTCTCAATTTATTGTCCTAAGCATTTCTACACTTAGAAATTCTCCTAATATTATCTTCTGTTTATGCTCCACTAGACACATTCCCTGAGCTAGACATTGTATGTCACATAAACAAAGGTCCTCCTGTTGCACAATTAGCCATGCCCCTGAATTTCTAGCCAGCCCCTAACTCTTATACACTCTAGTTTGGTCATTTATCAAAATCATTTATGTTCATCATGAGTGCACTCCAATTATAAGGTAATTCACCACCCTTTTCTGGTATGCATGAATGAGAAGATTCAAGCTCTTCAATAACACATACATGAATTTCATTCCCCTTCTATAATGAAGGACAACAATTGTTGCATATGGTCTACATGATCATGAGTTATTTCAAAGGTTCCTGGAGATTCAAAAGCAAACTAGTTATTAAGACATATGAAATTAACTAGATAATAAAAGTATCCTTGCCCCATGGTGAAGATGATCATCACCGGTTGTCCCATTCCTCGATAGTCCCTGGTGCATCTATTAAAAAGGCATAAAGAGTGCCTTTCCTCATAGTGATTGTTCAAAGGAGAAGTAGAATCGCCTACTCTATCATGCAAGTTTAAGTGTTTTTCATGGCTTTATTGAAATGCCAACTACTTGGTAGCATTGCATTTCTGCTACTTTTACTGATAAAATGATTATTTTTCAAGTCTGAAAGCTTTCATCGTTTGCAATTGTAAAGCAGCAACTCTATTGTCAGTTTGAGCATGATTTTCTGTTTGATGCACTAATATAGCATCGTCTGAAAATTCTAGATATGGTGAGCCACTTCCAAATCCTACAAATTAATTTCAGCTTCTAGATGGTTTCCTCTACCTGACACTAGCTAAAATTGCTCATAACTCATCTGGTAAGCCATTTATTGGTACTCGGCATTCATGCACTCGAAGAAATCCTATGCAATTTCTTGTAGCTTTAAGTAACCTTAAATAACTGTTCCACTCATCTACTCATCTACTTCTATAGTGAAGCTTCAAGCATTGATTGGGCTAGAGTTTATTCTATTCTATGGTCCACTATTCCCTTTTCTGCCTGTTTGGATGCTTTGCATCTACTGCAGATAGCTTACCATCAGAGTGGATGATGAGGACATCAGAGCCCCTCATTCAGATGATGGAGTCAATTAGTTGCTGGTCGAGTCAATTTGGTTTGTTTTTATTTTAGTCAAGTCAGTAGGTTAGCTGTTGAGTCAAGTAAATAGATCAATTGATCAATGTAAGTTTTTGGGTGTGATCAATTGGTTTAATGGTCTAATGCTAGTAAGGTTTAATTTGGTATGTAATCAATTAATTGACTTAGTCAATTAATTGAAGGGTCCAAGTTTGGTTAGTTGTTAATTGTTTGACTTGGTCAATTCATGATGTAAGGCCTATATAAGGGAAAAGCACATTTTATTTAGCCTTGGCTCTTCCTTCTGATAGCCTGGATCAGTGTTGTTTGTAAATTTTTTGGAAAGAGAACCGATACCTGGCCGTTGGGAAGGCCTTCTTCAACCTTCCCCTTCAGTGGCATTCAGCTTTTAAAGCTGACGCCACCCCACAGCGCCCACGCAGTGGCAAACAACGCCCGCTGTGGCATTATTGCCACAGTGGGCCACTAGCCCCCAACTCAAGGCGAACCGGCCGATTCACACCGAGTCCGAGTCAAACCGGACGGGATGGTTCCGTCCGGTTCTGGCTGGTATTATTGAGGTTCCTTCTCCTACGAGGCCAGAGCTGTTTTTCTATAGCAAACCAACCTAGTCTGGGACCGGATCGGCTCGATTCAGCCTGAACTAGGAAGTACGGCCCGGTTCGTCGATCCTTGATCCTAGCCCACCAATTTGCATCTTCCCAAAGAAAGGATGAATGGAGCATGTGAGGAGTGGGTTTCTACATTGACAACATTACCCCCCATTAATTTTTTTTGACAAAACCCTAACACTTCTTCTATTTTTCTATTTATATACACTATTTTTAGTTAACTATTCACATAAAATTTATTAACTATTTAAATTAAATTATAAATTAATTAGTTATTTACATGATTAATATATATAAATAAATAAATTCATATAATTAATTTATAAAATATTCATTAAATAAAATTAAACTTAAGTATTTATATAATTTTTTATATAATTATAAATTATAAAGATCATAAGTTTATATATTGCCCTACTTTAATATAAATAAGTGTTATAAATTGATCATAATAATACTTTTTATCAAAGGGTAGTTTAGTAAAAATGTCATAAAAATATCATCCATCCTTTCCTTTATTCCTCCCTCCTATACCAAACAAAGAAGGAAATCATACCCGTCGATCCTTCCATGTTTCACCAAACAAACGGGAGGATGGATGTCTCACCCATCCTTTCCTATCCATCCTTCCTTCAATCCATCCTTTATACCAAGAGGGTTAGAGACACTAATTTGCATATACCTTTCTCATGTACTCACACATTATACGCACATTTATCACACTCATACACTAAATTAATGGGATATAGCCCATTGTAATTGTATTCTCGGAATTCATCCTAACTTGGAAAGGTATAACCTGCCATTTCTTGTGTTCATATAGGATAGTATGGAAATATTAATAGACACTAGATGCGATCGTATTTCTGTAACATTTCAGAACAACTCAAGCAGCCAATTGCGCAGAAGAGAAGTTAGGTTTAGGTAATAGAATAAAGGAGTCAAAATCAAACGCATGAAATATGGTTTGCACGTCTCTTAGTCCAAATGAAAATCGGCACCATTTCATAAAATAAGCATTTACATAAAATAATGGCTCATAGACACTTGAAATATAACAGAAGTGCCCATGCATTCTCTTAAGACTTTATTTTCTGTTAAATAGGTTTCTGACATATAGAGTAATTTTGACAAAATCCAAAGAATAGTAAGGGTCAAAAAGTTATAAAACTTCTTAGAAATATTTTAACAAGCACTAGCACAAGTATGGAAGCAACTGATATATCAAAAATATGCTGTAAAAACCTTCTAAATATATGTCTTTTCCATTTATTCATAAAATCAATAAGATAGTAAATGAAGATGTTGAGAGTCTAGAAGATGAAAAGGCATACCAAAGGAGAGATTAAAAATGACACAAATTTTGAATATGGTTCCATACCACTCCAGCAAAAATTCCAAAGGCATAAATGTAGCCATTCCAAGATGGATCTTCTTCTTGCATAGACTGCATATTATAACAAAAACAAAAAGATTCATCACACCATATGGATAGATCTAGTAAATTTATATATAATAAAACTGCATAATTGCATAGGTCTACTACCAGATAAACTTATGACAAATACAAGAATCACAAATGCAATGCATGTCAGGATTCTCAAACAAGAAAATTATCATCAAATCAAAAGTGAGTGTAAAATTTAATAAGATATAGAAAAAATAGCAATTAATATACTGCCAGATTATGTAAGCAGCTAAGGTCCTGGGCACATTTTGATATAATGGATATTAAATTGTTCAAATACCAAAATAAAATTAGAAAATATAATGAAAAACTAATTAAATTTCTGTGCTGATCAACTCTCATTAGCCAAACTTTTATATTAGTTAACAATTTATCCATTATAATTATTTAGTAAAGATAGAAACGAGAGAAAGATTTTGAAGGGAAAAAACAAAGAGACATGATATTTTACCTATTGATTACATGATAACACCAAAGAAGATTTGCTACCATATTTATGTCTGCATACTGTTAAAACCAAATATATCTAACAAAAAGCTAAATAACTTTTATCTCATGCTTTATGGAGGTTGCACAGATCTAGAATATTAGAATATACTGCAACATAGTAAATATGTGATCAACTGACTTCTCGTCTCCATCCATTATATTATGCTGAATGAGATTTTGGGGCTTAAGCTGTTGGCAAAGAGACAGGAAAAAAAAAATATTGCAGAAAAGAGATAGAGGCAGACAGATCTAGGTAAGGTCAGATAAATAAATAAGCAGATAAAGAAGTATCTCATATATTTATTTGTCAGCAGAAAGAGAACTTACCTCCAAGAGGTGATTCAATATTAGTGGGCCCACAAATTGAGAAGCATCATTACCAATCTGCAAGGTGAGTTAAAGGATAAAGTAACAAAATTATTCATGAGAAAACATGAAAACATGAAAAAACGGAAGTAATATTATTCACTAAATGGATAACTACAATTTCTAAAGATTGATTTTAAGGGTTAAAATGTCTAAGTAGAAAAGAATCCAGAAATGCAACCCCTCCAAAATCAACAACAGATTTTCCCTACAGAGAATTAGTAACCTGGAGTGAGGTTTCCATCAAACAAACATTATTCACAACAATTGTAATGTGCATGACCATTTTAGTACATGAGTCCCGATAAGACAATCTTCAAGGTTCCATACCATGACAGATCCTGGATGGGTAATAATAATGCAAGAAGTGAAGCGTCCAGAGAAGAACACATTATATACAACTATCGTTCTTTATGCCCTTTCACGTAGCTTATTAAAACAGTACATAACTATTCAATGTAAATCAGTGTCTCTAAAATACAAATAAATCCAGACACTATTATATTATCCCTATTAAAAATTTTGAAACTGATATTCTTAAGTAATGCTATCTTGCGATTTATCCAAATTCCATTAAAACCATATATCTAACATGTTAAGTCTTATGAAAATGCAACCATTTAATTGGCACTAATAACAGGCAAAGCTAGGAGACATTGGCGGCCCTGAGTGAGAGAACTCCACGAGGTGGAAATATGAATTTGCAAGAACCAAACTCCTTTCTTCGAGACTCACCTACCAAGTCTGTAAGCATGAGGTAGTATAAGAAAGTGTCAAAGATTTAGATATCTGTAAAGAACTTAGAGCCACAAGATTGGACAGATCTTCTTGGGTTCCAATAGACAGATCTGGACCGTAAACATCTAGGAGATATTTCAGAAGAACTATGAGCCCCTCCTGGGTGTTTTGTCAATTTGATCCACCACGTGCACATATCAATGGGATCTAAGAATGTCAGCATCGTTCGCTCTATAATTTGTACTTGAGGGGCCCTAGAAATACATCTATTTAGACAATCTCAGACTAACTTGTTACATAAAACTAACAGCAGTAAATTTGTAGATACCTAATGATAATACTATCATCCACAAGCTTTTGCACATGCATTAAACAACTAAATTTAACTGATCTCAGCAAATGGATACTACCAAATTTGTTGTACCCATGTTGGTTTCCAGTAAATTCACAATATTAATTTCATAAACCATAAAATAATTAAAAAATGATCTACTAAGACAGTGAATTTATTACTTACCTTGAAAAATCCTCCCAGCCAAAATCTGTAGACAAATTAAAAGTGCAACCGAATGTTTCAGATAGTTGATTTAACATGAAAGTATTTTATAAAATGAAATGAAATGGAACACTTTATCTCCAGGAAATATGGAAGGAAAAATGCAATTATCAGTTCATACCTTCCCCCAAGACTACGATGCAGTGCTCTCAAAAGCCATGGTTTGGGTCTCTGGGATTCTTCAGCCCAGCATTTCCAGAACCTGAAACAAAATTATGTTATAAAGATGACACAATATAGAGATTGGATTTCCAAGAGGAAACTGATGCAGGAGATGACACAAAAAATACCTGCTATTCAATGTCTCCGTCTGATCCCATGTATCTAATTTCCAAATATCCTTCTCAGTAATAGGCCTTTTATACCCTTGTTGCATGAGGGGAGTCATCCATGAAAACAATATCCCTAACAAAAAATATTGCAGCAAATATCCAAGACAGACACACCAGTTAGTGAAATGAAAATTTATCTTACCTGTTTATCGTAATGGTTAATATTATAAAGCACTTAATCATATCTGTCATTGAACTCACTGGACAATATATTGCCATGCCTCTCGGGACAAATCTGCTCTCCCCCAGGAAGTGCTTCATAACCTGTGTTGTCAACAAACACCTCATTTCTAATTGAAGTATATCCTGGGTAAGGATTCAAACTGGGAATATAGACCAGCATTAGGATTCCAAACAAAATCTGCATTAAGAAAATTATATCCTTAGCGCAATTTTACATGCTTTGAAATAAATATCGAAGAAGTTTGACCAAGATGCTAAACCAATCAAAGGAAATAACATTGTGAACAAAGACATCCAGATTGCAGAGATTAAATTTTTGAATGAATATTGACTCAGCCCCACATAGGCTGTTATCACTAATTATTGTATCAGTAAGATATATCAAAATAAATAGACAAACCTGGCTTGCTATCTCACTAACATACAAATAGAAGATTGACCTGCAAAGACAAACATAGATATCAACAATGTTTCTATTCCACTTAAATGCATAAAAATTGCTATTGGATAGGAGAAGACATGCAGGTCAAAGTCTGCCCTGCTAGTAGAAGAAACTTTGAACAAATGAAATTGGAGTATGGTGCTATGATTCATTTTATAACATGCTTGTGAACTGTGACAGAGACACCGAATACAGTTTCTCTATTACATATGGACTTGTTTTCACCTGATGTTAAAATGGTATTGTATGCTGTTGCATGTCAACACATGAATGGATAAATACATAGTAACTACCCAAGAACTTTCTAAATTTTCACTTTCAACAAGCCGAACAGAAATTTTAATTTTGGATGCCATCGTGGCCTATTGCATGATTAAATGGGAAGATAATAGCTGTTATGAAGCAGATATGCTAATGCAGTTGCAAGTAACTAAATATAACCAACTAACGTACCTATCATAATACTCTCTCACTGAGAGAACAAGATTGAACATAGAAATTTGCCCAATCAGAACGTAGATAACTGCAAACCGGACGTACCACCGGAACTCACAGATGTAGATTATAGCCTCTACTCCAATCATAATAAGCACACAACACCAAGAGGAAGCCTCAATGAGCAGTGAAACTATCTGCAAAGTAGGAAGGTGATGACAGATAAAAACAACAAATTATCTAGAAAAATAATCCATGTCAAACTGCAAAACAAAACCAATATAATAAAAGCTCTTTTCACAGATACAAGAATTTTTGAAAGCAAGGGAAGGAATAAGCCAAATGTACTATTCACTTCAGGGCTGTCTCTCAAATAGGTTGGAAAATTTAGGGAGCGGGGAGGGCACGAGTGCAATGCAGGCATGTCAATTTAAAGTATGACTTGATGTTAGATCATTGCATACTAATTCAGCAGCCACAGCATGTTTAAATTTTAGAAATCCTTTTCAAATCTCATCTATGGTTTCAATTAGGGCCTATTGCAGCCTTCAACAAATACGACTTCTATACTCATCTAATCTATTGAATGGTCCCTTCAGAAACACGTTTCTATCATTTGAATTAGTGGCAAAAGATAGGCCAAATTCATAAACTCTTGTTCGCAAATTTATGATAAAAATGTAGAATACTAACTATTTGGTGAACCACGCACATGGGTTGAAATTTGAACACATACCAACCAAACAAGAGCAGCTTTATGAATCCAAGAGCTAAATTAAATTTTAGTAACCTACCTCAAAGGGAGCAAGACTAGTCTGTCCATCCAGATTCGCAATTGACATGCCCATAATCAGCCTAAGCAAAGGCTCTGCAGTGCAGTACGTGGCCAGCAGCCCCAACATGTAATTGTAAGCCCGGGACCTCAGACAGAATCTCCGAATAGTGAAATCTTTATTGGTCCTCCATATCCGGTAGACACAAGCAGCGAAAAGAACCAGATGGGAGATGCAAACGACCAGGGTCTCGATGCCGCAGGGCGTGTATGCTCCAAAAGCATTCTCCACCGCCGTCGTCCAGACCCCGTCCTCGACCGGCCGGCAGTACCAGACCAGCGGCTCAAAACCCATAGCTGAAGACACCAACCTCTAATCACTTCAGTACTAACTACTAACACCTAATTCCGTCTCTGCCTCACACTCTCCTCTCACACTCAAGCAGCCTTATACTGCTCTCTCTCTCTCTCTCGCTCTCTCTCTCTCTCTCTCTCTCTCTCTGCAAATAAAATAATTAGGAAAGATAGTTAAAAAAACGTTATTCCTCCAATTACATAACTGTAATAAATTCAGCATATAATAAGCACGTATTAATTTACTTCATTTTCCTTTCCAAAAAAAGGACTATGAAAAAGTAAGTGTACAGAAAAAAAAAAGTAAGTGTACAGAAACGACTCAAACTCAAACTGTTATCCATAAAAATACAATCTTTAACCACAAAAAAGGGGGAAAAAATCAAAAGATAGGGTAAAAAAGTCTCTAATCGGAACATCAAATAAGAAACACAAATTCCAATTGGAATAACAAGACTCCTTTATGGATCTCCAATTGCTTCATCTACCTTCGGATCAGAGAATGAGTTGGGTTCCATTTCCGGTCCCCCTTCCGAACAGAAAACGGAGCAGCTCTACCAAGAACCGAATCCAGACACCAAATCGAACCATCTCGATCCGCGAGAGAGGAGCAGTGCTACCTCCGTTGGTAGAGAAGAGAGAGCCTTTGAGGAGATTCTCCAAAAAGATCTCCACCCCAACCCCAAACTTTTCTCCTCCCTCTCTCTCTCCCTCTAGCTCTCGCTTGCAATATCCCGGGGCTCTCGTCGAGAAAAGATGGTTGGAAACGGATTTATAATAACAAAAAATGACTTGGCGAAAATAAATACTTGTTGGCTCTTGTGGGCCCACCCTTCTCCGGAAAGCTAATGTACAGACTATTAGCGCATTGTAATCTCCCTGCTATCGTACAATCTACAGCGCAGATGTACTCATATTGGTATTATGAACGGTGGATCTCTTATACGCATATAGATTTTTATGCGAAATTTAAGAAATAGAATGATGGAGGACCCCTTGCACCTAGGTATTGGCGCGAAAATTTCGTCCTATTTAATGCCTTCTTTCATCAGCTGGCTACCATTAATTATTCAACTACTACCATGCCGACATCCAATCGCGGCACTGGAAATATGGCGCATAAGTGGGGAAATGGGTCCCGTGGATCGGTTAGTGGGTGCGGCGGGGGTGCAGAGGAATATGGTTTTAATATAATTTGTGCTTTGGCGATCTGCTGGCTGACTCGGCCTCCTCAGGAAAAACCTAAATGGTGGGGTTTGTGTTTGGGTCCGCAAGGGGGTGGGGACCAGAGATTTTGGAGTTACTTAGGTTTTGTTGGTTTTGTTCGTATTTAATTGTGTCACATCCAATCATGTAAGAACAAGCCCACTGCTGCACGATTTAAAATTGGTTTGATTGGAGATCATAGTAATCTTAAAATAGTGCCATAGTAAAATATTGGACATCTCGATTTCGAATTGAACTGACCTCTTTAACTCCGGTATAAACCGAGGTGGATAACTTCAGCCCCAAGTAAAAGAAAGAATATTGGACACTTCGACCTCAGATCGGACCGACCTCTCTGACCCCAGTATAAACCGAGGTGAGCAATTTCGGCCCCATCCGAGGATCTGGCCAGCCGAAGAGCGGATCGACTGAGGAGGGGATTGATACGTGCCAGCAAGGACCGTCAATTCTGGCAATCGGGAGTTGTGGGAGCTCTGCATTCGGCGCGTGGTAAGTACCACACACCGCCCACATGAAATTATATCCACGCCATAAACGTATGACTGACCACTAGCACGTATCGTATCAACTCGGGTAACGACAAAATAGACCACTCTATATAAAGAGGTGGTTTGGGAGCCTTCAGGTAAGCTGATATTGTGTTACACAATTCTCATTTAGAGAGCTCTACTCTACTGAATTTTTTTTCTTTCATTGTTGCCTCTTTATCCTAACTTAGACATCGGAAGATCTCCAACCGAAAACTCTCTGACAAGCAAACTTCTTGCAGGCCATCCCTGAAGGAGTCAACCCCCGACACCTCGGCCACTTCATCTAGCTTGGCTTCTGCAGACCTCAAGGTCATCCGAACTATGCTCCAACCTAGGTTCGGAATTTAGCAGCAACAGATTGGCGCTAGAATGAGGGCCTCCTAGCTATACCAAATATCGAGTAAAGGGAGAAATCGCTAATATGAGGTCGCAAGGAGCTCGCGGTGCATCTCATACCTTGCAACATTGCGCTCCGGCCTCACAAGGCTCATTGTAGAGCTTAGAACATGTTTTGCTAGAACACCTAGCCACACCCGTGAATAATGAGCTATTCAACTTGCTCATTAAACTGGTGCAGGCATTGACTACGGTGGTTCAAAGCTTGCAGCATGGCCGGAACCGATCCAACAGTAATCTAGTCAACCCAGCCACCACTCTCAGCATCCAACGTGCCACATGCGCCTAATCAACCTCCATGGTCAAGGCCAGGACTCGGAGCTGTCTCACTAGAGCCGGCACACCCAACGAGGAAGTCTTGGTCAGGATGGAAAACGGCATACTCTAAGCCCCCATTCCAACAAGAACTCCGCTCCAAGCCTCTCGCCTCCTTGCTATGTGAAGCCCCCCGCCTCAGCGGGATGCCGACCTCAATAGAAGAATTGAGAAGATGGGCCGGCAAATTCAAGCCGTTAGGGGACAAGCTCTGAGGGCGAACAATAACCTCAATTTCTCCTCCAAACCCCTCTTCACCTAGCAGATCATAAAGGAACCGATTCTAACTCAGTTCAAGATGCCCTAGGTAGAATCGTACGATGACACTTCGAATCCTTTGGATCATCTAAAGAATTTCAAAGCTCTCATAATGCTGCACAGAGCCATCGACGCCGTACTTTGCAACGCCTTTCCTGCAACCCTTTCCAAAGCAGCTCGATTTTGGTTCTCATGGCTTTGGCCCGAATCCATCCATTCCTTCATGCAGCTTGGCTGCCTCTTTGTGACACACTTCGTCTCCAGCCAAAGACAACGTTGTGGTTTAGATGCATAACTCGACATCCGATAGAGGAAGAAAGAGTCCCTCAGGGACTATATCAGCTGCTTTAATGCGGTGACGCTAGAGGTCCGCAACCTGAATCAGTCGGTCGCAATGTCAACAATGAAGAGCGGCTTATGGCTATCACGCTTTCTCTTCTCCTTGGAGAAGCGCTTCCCACCGACTTCACCAAAATGTTGGCACAAGTAGAAAAGTATGCCAATGCAAAGAAAGCCATGGTCTCCCATCACGAATCTGCTGGCGAGAGGTATCTCCCAGGAGGCAAAAAGAGTGTGCGAGGAGCAAGGGAAGTCCAGGAGTGTTTCGCCTTGGCAGGAAAGGGGCTCATGATGGCCCAAAAGCTCTCCTCGGATGTTTGAAATATATACTTCTCTAATTGCCCTAAGGACTCAAATTCTCATGAAAATTGAAGGCCTAGGCTACTTATTCCCTCCACATCGGATGAAGGTCCTAGTAACCAAGAGGGACAAGAAGAAGTACTGCCACTTCCACCAAGACCACGATCATGACACTGAGGAATGCATCCAGCCCAAGGATGAGATCGAGGCACTTATCTGACATGGGCGGCTACACCAGTACATGCATGCTCGGTGTGACCGAGGAGAGCCTACTTCGGCCTCTAATCCACCACTCCTAGAGCCAATCGATAATAGTTCGATAGCCGGCATATCCACACCATTGTCGGCAGGTCTGCCAAGAGGCTGAGGCTGTCCTGACAAGATAGTGTACAAAGGACATCATTTTCCTCTCCAACACCGACCTAGGAGGAGTACCGACTCCTCATGATGATGCTATTGTCATTTTTCTTACGATTGCAAATTATGATGTAAAGAGAATCCTTATTGATAATGGAAGTTTGGCCGACATGTTGTTCTACGATGCTTTCCAATAAATGAAGCTACTTGTTGAACAACTTCGAAAAGTCAAGTCACCCCTGGTCAGCTTCTCAAGAGATTTTGTCCTCGTGGAAGGCGTGATCAATCTACCACTCACCACGGGACAAGAGCCTTAAAGCAACACATTGAGGCTGGACTTCCTGGTGGTCCATGTCCCCTCAGTCTATAATAAGATCTTGGGTCGACCTAGCCTCAATACCTTCCGAGCTATGGTTTCTACTTATCATCTGCTCGTCTGGTTCCCCACAAGAAGTGGAGTCGGAGAAATTCGAGATGACCAGATAATGGCTTGCCAATGCTACATGGACACCCTCAAAGAGAAGAAGGTGGTGGAGACTCTACCAATTGAAAGTTAGACACGAGACAAGCTTAAGGAGCAGCGAGGAGAACGGGCCAAAGAATTGGTATAGGTCCCCCCGAGGGAAGGTGAGCTTGATCAAGCTACGCAGATCAGCTTGAGCCTAGATGGAGAAAAATAGGCCAAGATGATTGGCTTTCTTTGCGCCAATGCCGATATCTTTGCCTAGTCGACCACTGACATGCCTGGTATAAGCACTGAGGTGATGGTTCACGAGCTTAATATTGACCCTGCTCCCCGACTTGTGTGGGAAAAAAAGAGGAACTTCACCATAGAAAGGCATCAAGTCATAAATTAAGAAGTTGACAAACCCTTGAAGGTTGGCTTTGTCTGCGAGGTACACTATCCTGACTAGCTGACCAATGTTGTACTTGTTAAAAAGGATAACGGAAAGTGGGGCATCTGCATCGACTACACTGACATGAATAAAGCTTGCCTAAAAGATAGCTTCTCACTTCCGAGGATTGACCAGCTCGTAGATGCGACCTTAGGATAACAGCTGCTGACCTTCACGGACGCAATCTCAAGATACAACCAAATCCAAATGGCACCTGAAGATGAGGAGAAAATAGCTTTTCTTACTGACAAGTGTCTCTACTGCTACAAAATAATGCCCCTTGACTTAAAAAATGTTAGGACAACTTATAAGCACCTCATCAACAAGATCTTGAAGGAATAAATTGGTCGAAACATGGAGGTGTATATGGATGATATGTTCATAAAATGCCAAGCAGTGAAGCGACACATAGCTGACCTTGGAAAAAAGTACTATACGAAGCTCAATCCAACGAAGTACGCCTTTAGAGTCACCTCAGAAGAATTTCTATAAGATTCGAGCAGTATAAGAGATGCAGCCACTAAGGACTGTCAAAGAAGTTCAATGTCTGACTGGTCAGATCGCTGCACTTGCGAGTAAGGCTACAAAACCCGTGACCCGACCCGCTTATATCTGACCTAGCCCGAAAATAGACTCGCAGGGCTGGGATGAGTCCTAAAATTGGACACGTTCTATTTTTTGGGTCGGATTTGAGTATACTGAATCTCGGCTTAACCCAGATCCAACCCGATCCATTTTTTTTAGGTCAATTTTGGATCATTTATCCAACGAGCCAATTCGACCTGATCCAAAATTGAATTATCCATTTAGGCCCGCAGCCCGCAAGCCCACAATTTACCAGTAAAAATCAAGCTAAAAACGTTTTGTATTAAAAAAAAGGACAAAAAAATGGCAAAAGGAGGTGGAGGAGTGGTACAGCAATACTTGTGTTGCCCAAGGTGACAATCCAAGAGGGGGGGTGAATTGGTTTCTTTTAAACTTTTGGTGCTTTTAAAAACTTTCTTAGTTAAGTGCGGTGGATGCTTTCTTAGGCTATTTGAGTGAGTTATGCTAATGCAATAATAGAAGATAAAGCAAAAGAAAATAGAGGCACAAGCACAATGCAAACACCACAATATATAGTGGTTCGGTGCTCTCCTTAGCACCTACGTCCACTCCCCAAGCGTACCCTTGGGATTTCACTATAATCACGCGGATTACAGTTGGATTGTTTTCCGGGCTCACAATCCAAAAACCTAGTTGGTTTTACGGGCTCACCAACGAACCTATACACTTGGTTTTGCGGGCTCACCAAGAACCTTGTTGGTTTTGCGGGCTCACCAACGAACCTATACAACTTTGGTTTTACGGGTTCACCAAAAACCTTTGTTGGTTTTGCGGGCTTACCAACGAACCTTTATAAAGAGTTTAAGCAAATGAAAATAAAAGATTTAACTCCTAAATGAGCATATAAGACAATATGAACAACAAAGAAGAGTTTAGAAGGAAATTATCGCTTTGAAGTTGCTTTGCTCTTCTTTGTCAAGGAAGCTTCACTCTTCAATGGGGGAAGGAGCTCTTGATGCCTCTTTGAATGTGCTCAATCCCTTTCTTTGATTCTTGAATGAAGCTCTTGATGAAGAAGATTAGGGCTCTTTTGTATTCTTGTGTATTCTTTGATAAACCTCTCAAAAGATATTCTCTCTGATGAATAGTGCCCCTTTAAATAGCCTCCCACCTTCTTTGGTCAAGCTCCAATGGTTAGAATTCAAAAACTAGCCGTTACTGACCTTGGGAAGGACAAAAAGTACATCTGCAGAACTATCCGTTACTGTTCAGCCCGTGTTTGGGTCGGCTCAACCTGTCCTTGGGTCGACCCAACTTGGCCTTGGGTCGACTCAAACATTCCTTGGGTCGACCCTCTCAGAGAACACAGAAACATGAATTTCAAACTTCCTTCACTTGGGTCGACCCAACCATTCTTTGGGTCGACTCAAAGTTCACTTGGGTCGACTCAACTTCTTCTTGGGTCGACCCTCTCAGTAATCCCAGAAGACCATTTTCTGTCTATCTTTCTGTCTTCCATTTGGGTCGACCCTCTCAGGGTTTGGGTCGACTCAAAGTTCACTTGGGTCGACTCAACTTCTTCTTGGGTCGACCCTCTCAGTAATTCCAGAGAACCAATTTCTGTCTGTCTTTCTGTCTTGCCTTTGGGTCGACCCTCTCAGGGTTTGGGTCGACTCAAGCTTGGGTCGACTCAACCACTGTGTGGGTCGACCCTCTCAGTGAATCCAGAGAACATTTTTCCTTTGCGTTTTGAGGTTCTTTGGAGGTTGGGTCGACTCATGCTTACCTTGGGTCGACCCAACTCACTGTTCATTTGTGCTGTTTTTGCAGGAGTGTGCCAGATGATTCCTTGAAGTGCCGGGGTCGACCCAATCAACCTATGGGTCGACTCAATTCACACTTTGCTGCATTCTCAAGGTTAGATCCATCCAAATGAACAAGACCATATATATACTTTCAATTAAGCATATGTACTGAGAGTAATGAACTTATAAATGAAGTATCAATTTAACTTATAGCATGCTTTAAATAATTGCTTGTTAATCATCAAAATAACACTATCATCCTCAATCTCCCCCTTTTTGATGATTACAAAATAAAGAGTATAAGCCTATTGATACTTGTCTTTAAAATCAGTTTAAAAAAGGGATTAGATTTCAGAATTTCAGCTTTTATATATATAAGTGAAACCTCCCCCTATATCATTAAAAATTTGCCAATTTGACTTTTTGAATGGCTCCCCCTTTCATTTATAATTCATTAGCAATGAAACTTCAAAAATTTGAGATAATAAATGAGTTTCAGCTTACGTATCGGGGTGCGAGAGGTGCGTGCCAAATTCTGAATTTATATGTGCCAAATTCTGAATCTTGATAGAAATTTTTGATTTTGTGATTTTCATTGTTGCAAATTGCTCCCCCTTAGATATGTAATCTTTCTTATATGATTTTCAATTTGTTTGCCCATTTATTTCTCTTTTATTTTCATAAACTTCTTTACTCACTCTTTCTCACAAAATTAATACTCTTTCCTTCTCTTCTCCTTTATATACACTCTTTCCTTCTCTTTCCTTCTCTTCTCCTTTATATACACTCTTTCCTTCTCTTCTCCCTTATATACACTCTTTCCTAAATTAATACTCTTCCCTTCTCTTCTCCCCCTTTTTGTTATCATCAAAAACATATATGGGAAAAGATGCAATAAAGAACAAGCTTTAGACTTCATTGATTAAAATAGGAACATTTTTCATACATTAATTTCCAAAATAAGTACAATGTTCCTCAATCAAGATTTAAAGATATGAAGGAAAAACAAGATACATATAGAAAAAGAAGCAAGATACATATAAGAAAAGGCAAGATACATATGAGAACTAGATTTCTAGCCTAGGCTCTAAACATAGATGCTAAAATCAGCCTAGGGGGAATCTAATGGCTGGGATCTAGTCCTCATCCGCCTAGCATACGTGGCGAGGGGAGGTCGAGTCTGGTGTGACTGGGTCTGGCGTGGAGCACGTCGAGCTGGATGACTCTGTGCCGATATCTCTGACTCAGCAGCCTGTGGCACAGATGGTCCATGTGTCTCTCTCTCTCCGGAGTGCTCCAATCTGCTGCCTCAGATCACTGATATCAGCAGACATGACATCCAAGCGGGCGTCCAATCGGCTCGTGAGCCCGTCAGTAATAGTCCTCGCCTGAGCTGTCATGAGCTCTGTCATCCTGCTCCAGAAGTCATCCGTATCTGTCGGAGGAGCAGATGACGATGGTCCAGCCTCTGAGGGTGCAGTAGGAAGATCCATAGGCTCCTCATCCTCACCCTCTGGTGCCTCTCCCTCTGGTGCCTTACCCTGAATGCCTGCACCAGTATGTATCCACTGCCCGTTCACTTTCTCATAACCCATGCGTATGAGTGACCGTGCAGTGTACGTGTCTGTGGGTTGCAGATTCTTGAATGCTTCCTCCTCGAGAGGTAACCCATGCTGACGGAAGATTAAAGTAAGTATCATACCATAAGGTAATGATACCCTGTTGCTGCTTATTACCTTTCTCATTTGCCTCAATATCATGGCCGGAAGATTTAGGGGAATTCCCCGAATCATACACTCCATAACTGCAAGATCTCGTTCTGAGATGAGATCGAATCTCCCGGTCTTCGGAAATAAAATCCTATTTACCATATTAAGCAACAACCTCATTTCGGCGGAAAGAGAGCTAGCTATTACCTTCTGAGAGAAGTCGAAGTTCTCATTTTCCATGATCAACTGAAGAGCTCTCATTTTGTTATCTGATTTTTCCGGAATAGCTCCCGTGCAAGGTAGGTGTAGAAGCTCACTCAAGCTCTCCTCGGATACACGGATCCGAATCCCTCTAACATCTGAAACAAGCCCTCCCATACCAGTCTTGAGGAAGGCATAGAATTCTTGGACTAGTCCGGGGTATATCACTACATCAAGGGAGCAAAGATACTCCCATCCTTGTTTTTGGATCCATTCCCAAATTCGAAATCCTTCTTGGTTGAAAAACTCCGAATGGATCCTTCTTCCGGTAGTAACCGGCCCTCCCCGCAAATCTTGCAAGAAGCACTGAGGGGGAAGGAGGAGGAGGGACCTCCGCACGTGCCTCACGTCGTGGAGACACGGGAGAAGGCTCGGTAGGGCGCCTTTCCTCTTGTTGGACTCGGCTCACTCTTCCGGATCTCTTGGCTACGGCTCGTTTGGGACCCATTTCTCCAAGATCTTAAAGAAATCTACTGTTTGGAGGAGTCTAGTGGAGATTGGAGAGTGGGGACCAAGCTTTTCGGAAGGAGACAAAGGGCAAACAGTGCCCTAGATAAGCTCTCGGGCCCCTTTTAACAGTGGGGTCCCGACGTTGGGTCGACTCAAGAATTTTCTTGGGTCGACTCAACGTTGGGTCGACCCTTGTTCTGGGTTGGGTCGACCCAAGTGCAGAACTTGGTTTTCTCTCCCTTTTTGCTTCTAAAAAGTTTTCCTCGCTTTTAATCCTTATAAGCTCCTTATGGGACATTGATACATGAGTAAGAAATTTATAGACAACAGATTTGACTCATGTTTCATGGGATTTTTGAAGTTAGAAGAATGTATCATGAGACTACTAACTTCCTTTCATATTCATTCAATAAAAGGATCACATATACCTAATTCTCTTCTGAGCATACAGAATCTATCTTCACTCAGTGGTTTTGTAAATATATCGGCCAATTGTTTTTTCTGTGCATATATGCTCAATGCGTACATTTCCATTTTGCACATGATCCCTAATGAAATGGTACCTTATTTCTATGTGTTTGGCCTTAGAGTGCTGAACTGGATTTTTAGTGAGATTGATAGCACTCGTATTGTCACACTTAATAGGAATATTTTCTAGTTTAACTCCATAGTCCTCTAGTTGTTGCTTGAGCCATAATACTTGAGCACAACAACTACCAGCAGCTATGTATTCAGCTTCGGCTGTGGATAGTGCTACTGAATTCTGCTTCTTACTAAACCATGATACTAAATTGTTTCCTAGGAATTGACATGTGCCACTTGTGCTCTTTCTATCTAATTTGCATCCGGCAAAATCTGCATCTGAGTATGCAAGCAAATCTAGACATGAGTCTCTCGAATACCATAATCCAATGGTGGTGGTTCCTCTTAAATATCTAAGGATCCTCTTAACTGCACTTAAATGTGACTCCTTAGGATCCGATTGATATCTAGCACATATCCCTACACTAAATACAATGTCGGGTCTACTAGCCGTAAGATAGAGCAAGGACCCAATAAGTCCTCTATAGAGCTTAATATCAACACTTTTTCCTTTTTCATCCTTGTCTAGCTTACTAGTGGGATTCATTGGAGTGCCAATTCCCTTATGTTTTTCATTACCAAACTTCTTCAGTATTTCCCTTGTATACTTAGTTTGATGAATGAAAATGCCTTCTTTGGTTTGTTTGATTTGTAATCCTAAAAAGAAGCTTAATTCTCCCATCAAACTCATCTCAAATTCTCCATGCATTAACACAGCAAATTCTTTGCATAGAGTATCGTTAGTGGCACCAAAGATTATGTCATCTACATATATTTGTACCACTAGTAGATTTTTGTCCTTTCTTTTGAGAAATAGAGTCTTATCTACATTTCCTCTACAAAAATCATTTTCAAGCAGAAATTTACTTAGTCTATCATACCAAGCCCTAGGTGCTTGCTTTAAACCATATAATGCCTTATGTAATTTAAACACATGATTTGGCAATTCATGATTTTCAAATCCTGGAGGTTGTTCTACATATACTTCCTCCTCAATAAAACCATTTAAAAATGCACTCTTCACATCCATTTGATATAATTTAAAATCCATAAAACATGCAAATGCTAGAAGTAATCTTATAGCTTCTAATCTAGCTACTGGAGCAAATGTCTCATCATAATCTATTCCTTCTTCCTGATTGTATCCTTTAGCTACAAGTCTAGCCTTATTTCTTATAACTACTCCATTTTCATCTAATTTATTTCTAAATACCCATTTTGTTCCAATTATTGAATTATGCTTTGGTCTTTCAGTTAATGTCCATACATTACTTCTTTTAAATTGATTTAATTCCTCTTGCATGGCATTTATCCAGTTAGTATCTTTTTCAGCTTCTTCATAAGTTTTAGGTTCTAATTGTGAGACAAAAGCAAGATAATCATTTAAATTTCTAAGAGAAGAACGAGTTCTTACCCTTGAGATGGATCACCAATAATTA
Source organism: Phoenix dactylifera (assembly GCF_009389715.1). Taxonomy (NCBI): domain Eukaryota; kingdom Viridiplantae; phylum Streptophyta; class Magnoliopsida; order Arecales; family Arecaceae; genus Phoenix; species Phoenix dactylifera. The sequence goes on from NW_024068745.1 coordinate 81,312, forward strand.
AGTCTTTGGGATGTCCATGTGCATACCTCCATTCTTTTGGCACATCTTGGGGTTGTGGTGGCACGCAATCTTCTCCCTTATCTTGATTTGGCACATCATCAATTTTTAACTTCTCAAAGTCGATAATTCCTGTATCATCATCAATAGAGTTTCTTTCCTAGCAGACTCACTATCAGACTCATCAAATATGATATTTACCGACTCTTCCACTACTAAGGTTCTTTTGTTGAATACTCTGTATGCCTTGCTAGATGTGGAGTATCCTAAGAAGATACCTTCATCTGACTTGGCATCAAATTTACTTAAGTCCTTCTTGCCATTATTTAAGATAAAACATCTACAACCAAACACTTTAAAATATTTTGCAGTTGGTTTCTTATTCTTCCAAAGTTCATAAGGAGTTTTCTTAGTTATTGGTCGTATTAAAACTCGATTTAGAATATGGCAAGAGGTGTTTATGGCTTCAGCCCAAAAGTACTTTGGAAGATTTGACTCGCACAACATTGTGCGTGCCATTTCTGCCAATGTCCTATTTTTCCTTTCAACAACCCCATTTTGTTGAGGTGTTCTAAGGTGCTGAAAATTGATGTGATATTCCATTATTGGTGCAAATTCCTCGAAGTGTTGATTTTCAAATTCCGTGCCATGATCACTTCGAATTGCTACCAATGTGAGTTTCTTTTCATTTATTATTTTATTATATAGTTTCAAGAATTCAGAAAATGCTTCATTCTTATGTGCCAAAAATGAAACCCATGTATACCTTGAAAAATCATCAACAATAACTAGTCCATATTTCTTTCCTCCTAGACTTGTAGTTCTAGTAGGTCCAAATAAATCCATATGTATGAGTTCAAATGGTCTAGTTGTTGATACTACATTTTTAGATTTGAAAGATGATCTAGTTTGTTTTCCTAGAGAGCATGGTCCACATATTTTGTCCTTTTCAAAACTCAATTTTGGCACATCCTTTATTAATTCCTTGTTAACTAGTTTTGATATTAATTCCATACTAGCATTGTCCTAGTCTTCTATGCCAAAGCCAACTAGTTTCATTCTTCTTTTCTTCATTAGTCATTAAGCATACACCATTTTTCTTACCTAATTCATGAAGATCTACTAAATAAATGTTTCTTTGTCTTCGTCCTACAAGTACAATGCCTATTATCTTTAGGATTTGTGATAATGCATACAGATGCTTCAAATGTAACTTTAAATCCTTTATCACAAAATTGACTTATGCTAGAAGATTATGTTTTCAAACCTTTAACTAATAAGACATTTTCTATAAAGATGGATGGAGCAATCAAAATTTTACCCTTTCCAATGATATGACCTTTACCATTGTCTCCATAGGTAACTACTCCACCTTTCTTTGGTTCCAAGGTGACAAACTGATTTTTGTCACCGGTCATTGTGTCTTGAACAGCCACTATCTAGATACCATCGTTTTTTCCATTTTATCAGCTGTAAGACACACCTGCAATCAAAATCAAGGAGAAGCTTTAGGTACCCAAACTAAGTTGGGTCCTTTAGGGTTAGTACTCCATGTTCCTTTTGGAACCCAAACTTTCTTAAATCTTTTGTTTTATTACTTGATTTGCTTTGACTTAGATTTTCTAAAGTTACACTCATATGCTCTATGTCCTATCTTATTGCAACAATAACAAGTAACATTTTCATTTTTAGCTTTCACAAAAATATTCTTTAAGAATTTTTGTTTTGTTTTTGTTTTATAACCTAAACCAGCCTTATTATATACAGCTCTTTGACTATCAAGTATCATATTCAATTAGTAGAGCTAAGAGTAAATTTATCTACCAAGAATTTATACTTTTCAGCATCTTTCTTTTAACTTAATATTTTCAGCAATTAGATTTTTGGTTTCATTTTCAAAATTTCCTACTTAACGTTTCATAGTTATTAGACAATTTTATTTTATCTTTAATAAGAGATTGATTTTCTTCTTTTAGAGCTTTATTTTTATTAATTACTTTCTTATGTTCTTCCATGAGTTCTAAGAAAGCATCATGTAATTCATCAACAGTAAAATCACAGTCAAGTTCAGAATCTACCTCATCGTCATTGGCCATATGACATATTTGGGCCGTGTCTTGATGATCTTCATCCTCTGAACTTGATTCCTCACTCTCACTCCAATCAGCCATAAAATTTTTCTTTTTCAATTTTCTTGCTATCCACTTCATATCTGGGCAATCTATCTTGTAATGCCCGGGTTTATTACACTCATAGCAAATAGGGGTTTCTTTCTCTTTTTTTTTATCCTTACCCTTTTCTTTATCCTTACCCTTCTCTTTGCTTGAATTTCCTTTAGAGAAGGGCTTCTTTTCTATGGAATCTATTTTTACCTCTCATGAATTTTCTGGAAATTTCCTCCCAAGCACTGCCATCCCTTCCTCATCAATATCTTCATCATCATCTGAATCTTCTGATTCAGATTGTTGTCTAGGGGTGGTAGTCTTTAGGGCTATGGGCTTTCTTCTCTTGACCTCATCTTCTGAGTTTTGCCTCGATGGTCAGCTCATGGGTCATGAGTGACCCTAGAAGCTCCTCTAGCTGCAGTGCATTGAGGTCCTTTGCTTCTTGTATGGCGGTTACCTTGGCCTCCCATTCCTTGGTAGAGACCTGAGAATTTTTCGCACCAAATCAGAGTTTAGAATAAGATTTTCCTAAACTTTTAAGCCCATTTATAATATCAGTAAAACGAGTAAACATATCAGTTATGGACTCGGTAGAATCCATCTTAAACAATTCATATTTATGTACTAATATGTTTATCTTTGACTCCTTGACTTGATTGGTCCCTTCATGTGTGACCTCAAGTCTATCCCAAATTTCTTTGGCAGTGGAGCAAGTGGATATTCTATTGAATTCGTTTACATCTAAAGAGCAATAAAGTATGTTTATTGCTTTTGCATTTAACTGTGCAAGTCTTCTATCATTTTCATTCCAATCCATTTCTGGTTTAGGAATGATAGTGCCTTCTACATTGTGTGTGGGTGTGTGAGGTCCTCTAGTGATTATTTGCCATACCTCATAATCTGAAGCTTGAATGAATATCCTCATTCTAGCTTTCCAATATGCATAGTTTGTGCATTAAATAGAGGTGGTCTATTTGTGGATTGCCCCTCACTCATTGCACCTCCCACTTGGGTTGCCATGATCTTTAACTCTTGATGGTTAGATCAATGAGCACTATTAGAGCACCTTGCTCTGATACCACTTGTTGCCCAAGGTGACAATCCAAGAGGGGGGGGTGAATTGGTTTCTTTTAAACTTTTGGTGCTTTTAAAAACTTTCTTAGTTAAGTGCGGTGGATTGCTTTCTTAGGCTATTTGAGGAGTTTATGCTAATGCAATAATAGAAGATTAAAGGCAAAAGAAAATAGAGCACAAGCACAATGCAAACACCACAATATATAGTGGTTCGGTGCTCTCCTTAGCACCTACGTCCACTCCCCAAGCGTACCCTTGGGATTTCACTATATCACGCGGATTACAGTTGGATTGTTTTCTGGGCTCACAATCCAAAAACCTAGTTGGTTTTACGGGCTCACCAACGAACCTATACACTTGGTTTTGCGGGCTCACCAAGAACCTTGTTGGTTTTTGCGGGCTCACCAAACGAACCTATACAACTTTGGTTTTACGGGTTCACCAAAAATCTTTGTTGGTTTTGCGGGCTTACCGAACGAACTTTTACAAAGAGTTTAAGCAAATGAAAATAAAAGATTTAACTCCTAAATGAGCATATAAGACAATATGAACAAACAGAAGAAGAGTTTAGAAGGAAATTATCGCTTTGAAGTTGCTTTGCTCTTCTTTGTCAAGGAAGCTTCACTCTTCAATGGGGGAAGGAGCTCTTGATGCCTCTTTGAATGTGCTCAATCCCTTTCTTTTGATTCTTGAATGAAGCTCTTGATGAAGAAGATTAGGGCTCTTTTTGTATTCTGGTGTATTCTTTTGATAAACCTCTCAAAAGATATTCTCTCTGATGAATAGTGCCCCTTTAAATAGCCTCCCACCTTCTTTGGTCAAGCTCCAATGGTTTAGAATTCAAAAACTAGCCGTTACTGACCTTGGGAAGGACAAAAAGTACATCTGCCGAACTATCCGTTACTGTTCAGCCCGTGTTTGGGTCGGCTCAACCTGTCCTTGGGGTCGACCCAACTTGGCCTTGGGTCGACTCAAACATTCCTTGGGTCGACCCTCTCAGAGAACACAGAAACATGAATTTCAAACTTCCTTCACTTGGGTCGACCCAACCATTCTTTGGGTCGACTCAAAGTTCACTTGGGTCGACTCAACTTCTTCTTGGGTCGACCCTCTCAGTAATCCCAGAAGACCATTTTCTGTCTGTCTTTCTGTCTTCCATTTGGGTCGACCCTCTCAGGGTTTGGGTCGACTCAAAGTTCACTTGGGTCGACTCAACTTCTTCTTGGGTCGACCCTCTCAGTAATTCCAGAGAACCAATTTCTGTCTGTCTTTCTGTCTTGCCTTTGGGTCGACCCTCTCAGGGTTTGGGTCGACTCAAGCTTGGGTCGACTCAACCACTGTGTGGGTCGACCCTCTCAGTGAATCCAGAGAACATTTTTCCTTTGCGTTTTGAGGTTCTTTGGAGGTTGGGTCGACTCATGCTTACCTTGGGTCGACCCAACTCACTGTTCATTTGTGCTGTTTTTGCAGGAGTGTGCCAGATGATTCCTTGAAGTGCCGGGGTCGACCCAATCAACCTATGGGTCGACTCAATTCACACTTTGCTGCATTCTCAAGGTTAGATCCATCCAAATGAACAAGACCATATATATACTTTCAATTAAGCATATGTACTGAGAGTAATGAACTTATAAATGAAGTATCAATTTAACTTATAGCATGCTTTAAATAATTGCTTGTTAATCATCAAAATAACACTATCATCCTCAAGCTTGATGGAGGCATTCCAGAGGAGATCTGGAGTGGAAAGAAGATGGAGCTTGGCCACCTAAAAGTATTCGGTTCCTGGCCTATGCATTAGTGGAGGCAACCAAAAGAAGCAACTTGATCCGAAATCGTAGAAGATGGTCTTCATCGAATATCCAAAAGGGATCAAGAGTTATTTGCTGTGGGATCCTCATTCACAGAAGTCCACCATCAGTAGAATGCTATCTTTGATGAAGAGAGCATCCTGAAGAGGCCAGGAGTAGCAGATGACGCAAAGGCTGGACAGGGCAGCAGTGGACAGCACTCACTAGCAGGTGATATTTTTTCAAATTCTACCTCGAAACGTGTTTCTTTTGAGATGGAATTTGGTAGGCATGTTCCCACAGTGTGGAGGACCAGCTAGGAGGGCCATCAGTCCAGAAAGAGGTGCAGGTAGAGCCACAGAGTTCCGGTTTGAGGGACCTTGTTAGAGGAGTTGCACCGCATAGGCAAAAGCGCATCATCTTTTAAGCCTGTCAGGTATCGCATTGATGAGACCATCTCCTATGCTCTCATCACTGACAATGGAGATCCAGAGATATTTGAAGATGCCATGGAGAGCTCAGAAAGGGAGTCAAGGATTCAAGCCATGATGGAAAAGATGCAGTCTTTTGAGAAGAATAGGACATGTCAGCTTGTGGATCTACCGGAAAGTGCTCGGGCCATTGGTTCTAAATGGGTTTTCACAAAGAAAGAGCTGCCTTCAGAGCAAGGTGGAGTTAGGTACAAGGCAAGGCTAGTAGCCAAGGGGTATTCACAGAGAGTGGGAGTGACTACAAAGAGGTATTCTCTCCGGTAGTACGGCATACTTCAATTCGGGTGTTGCTGTCTTTGGTAGCACAGTATGATATGAAATTGGAGCAGATGGATGTGAAGACGGCGTTCTTACATGGAAGCCTAGAGGAGACGATATACATGCAGCAACTAGCTGGTTTCAGACAGCCGGGGTTGGAAGAAAAGGTGTGTCTACTGAAGAGATCTCTCTACAGTTTGAAGCAGTCACCCCGACAGTGGTACAAGAAGTTTGATACCTTTGTTCTTAGTCTTGGATTTTCAGATATGAGCATGATAATTGTGTCTATGTGAAGGATGTGGATGAGGAGAATGCTCTATATTTGCTTCTATATGTGGATGCTTCATTGTCAGCAGGAGTATCAATGCAGTGAATGAGCTGAAATCAGCATTGTCTGCTGAATTTAAGATGAAGGATTTGGGTCCTTCCAAGAAAATTCTTGGAATGGAGATTTGCAGAGATAGAAGTAAGGGTATCCTCCACTTGTCATTGGGAGGATACATTCAGAAGGTCTTGATTAGGTTTGGGATGGATAAATCCAAACCGGTTGGAACACCGCTTGCAAGCCACATGTCTCTTTCGAAGTTGCAGTGCCCCCAGACAGATGAAGAGAAAGAGTACATGGATAGAGTTCCATATGCTAGTGCCGTGGGCAGCGTGATGTATGCTATGGTGTGTTGTAGGCCAGACATAGCACATGCAATGAGCCAGGTGAGTAGGTACATGGCAAATCCAGGGAAGGAGCACTGGCAGGCACTCAAGTGATTTTCGATATCTACAAGAAACTCGGAAGCTTGGTCTGACTTTTGAGCAGCAAGATGGACATGGGAGGAACTCCAATGCCTCAAGAGAGTTTTTAGGTCCATTGGAAGGGTTTGTGGATGCAAATTTTGCAGGTGATTTGGATACAAGGAGATCTACTACAGGTTATGTGTTCAGCATGTTTAGTGGACCGATTTCGTGGAGATTAACTCTTCAACCTATCACGACCTTGTCCGCCACAGAGGCCGAGTACATAGGGATCACAGAAGCTGCCAAGGAGGCTCTTTGGTTGAAGAGACTCATTCAGGAGATGGAGGTGAAGCAGAGTACAGTGGTGCTGCACAGTGACAGTCAGAGTGCTCTGCAATTGGTTCAGAATCCAGTCTATCATGTTCGCACAAAGCATATAGACGTGAGGTACCACAGGATCAGAGAGTTAGTGGAGGATGGTGAAGTGATGCTGGTGAAAGTTCATACGAAGAAGAACCAGTCGAATGCACTTACGAAGATTCTTCCACGGGATAGTTTTCTCCTTGTGTGGGGTTGATGGGGTTGACGAACCAGGTGGAGCTTGCATAGGCTTTTAAGCACCAAGGTAGAGATTGTGGGTACAAGTGTGGCGCATCCAAAGTAAGGAATGCATGAAACTGCAGTGGAAACAGTAGAAGGGTCGACTCATGCTGTTAAAGGATCGACCCCTGAAGAGCAAAGGCCGACTCATGATGTTAAAGGGTCGACCCCTGAAGAGCAAGGACTGACTCATGCTGTTAAAGGGTCGACCCCTAAAGAGCAAGGGCCGACTCATGCTGTTAAAGGGTCGACCCCAGGCCTATTTCAGATTTAGGCAGAGACGGGATTTGGTCTTCTACCTGCTTGAGACTCAAGTATTTGGGTCTTGAGGGGCTAACTATTATTGGGCTAGATTTAGGCTCAAGGGAGAGAGAGCATTCAAGTTATGGGTGTACATGTGCTTGGGTGAGTGCTTTCTCATGTGGTTTAGCCTAGGAGAGTTTTTGGATTTGGGTCATGATTAACCATGTATATATACACTCACGTATTTTGTGTATGGATGGAATGAAATTAGATGATACTCCTTTCTCCCTGAAACCCTATTCTCTTCTCTTCTCTTCCTCTCATGCACGTAAGCTGCCGTCCCAAGAACCCTAGGCCATAAGAAAGAAGAGCCTATTTTGCTTGACTCTTGTTCTCCTCCACCATCAAAGAACCAGTGATCCACGCCTCTAGCAGCCAAGGAAAGTCTCCAGGTGCTGTGGTTTGAGGCGGTTCATCTTCTCATAATTGAGATCAGATCCATTCAGTCTCCTACAAGCATGTCACCAAGGTTCGTAGTGGAGCGCGCCCGAGCGCAGGCGGAGGAGATCAATTATGTTATTTCTTCAGATAGACTTTGATAGCTCAAGATATCTGGGGTTACTATTTTGCTTCGGTAGCACCTCGTATGGTGTTTTTCACCTGGGAGCCCACATCCCGAGTTTCCTCAAAGTCAACTTTAATGGATCCATCTTAGACGGAGGTACGACGGAAGGTGCAGGTTTTGTTATCAAGGACCGAACTCTAGGGTCGTGGTAGCGGGCGGCTGTCAGTTATTCGACATCTCGGTCCCCAGTGCGGAGCTAAGGGCTGCCTGGGCGGATCTTCGAAATGCGCAGCGAGTGCTACGGGCCAGCTCAATATCCTAAAGGGTGACTCAGTCACGGGGGCCCGAGGGGTGCTGGTGTGGACTACCCTTGCTCCGAAACATCTGGGTAATGGTTAGGGATGGAGGAATTTTTTAAGCTAAGCATGTATTTAGAGAGGCTAATGGGGCTGCGGATTGGGCGGTTGCCTACATGGCCAAACCATTTCGAGAGTACCATGTGGGCCGAGGAGGGGGAGTTGCCTCGGGCACTTCGAGATCTCTTGTTTTCTGACTTTATTGGGTGTATTCGTACATGCATTGTATGAAATCCTTGCTTTAGCAAAAAAAATGAAAAGGTGGACTCTATCCTGGGATGGTAGTTTTAACTAGTGCCTTGAAACTCAAATTTGATCAAACAACTGCAATGTAATGATATAATTGACATTCTTAGGAAAGTGAAAGAACATGAAAGCAGACTCTAGCTAGGATGGTGGTTTTAAACTAGTGCCTTGAAACTCTCAAATTTGATCAAACAACTGAATATAATGACATAATCGACAATCAAAGGAAATTTTTTTCCCGAATAATGTGATGCAAAGTATGAAAGACGAGAAAAAACATAAGACTTTGTTAACAGTAGTTACTTACCCAGCCACTCGCCAAGAGTTTTTGCACTTGGTACTGTACTAAATGCACATTGTGATCAGCACAAAGTGCTTTGACCAACTTCACATAATTAGGCTGGTTGCAGTCCTCAGCCAGAATACAAAGTTGCGCAGCATGCTTTTCAATTGCCTTGGCAGCTTCATGAAGTCCACAAACAAGCCCATCATGGGCCAATGATTTCTTCATCACAAGTTGAAAAGCTGTCATCAGGTCCATGGGCTCTCCAAGAGCTGGAGCAACAGTTTCGATGGCAATACCATCTTCGCGGCCCATGATAGAGCATAACAACAGGTCAGATGGGTTCTAACTGTATAAGAAATTCAGCAATATACTTTCTTAATAATGTAAGCATCTACAGGAGAACCTAGATCATTATGTAAACTGACAGATCTCATTCTCAGTTGTTTTACTGAGAATTTTTTAATATAGAGTAAGTTCATACAGTTTACATGCCATAAGTTGGATAATTATTATGCCTTTATGACAAAGTTAACATTGGTGCAGATACATATAAAAAATGCAATATGTTGGAAAGCATAGGGGCAATTTTCCTGAACTTATCTCATACGTAATTATAAAACTCTGAACCTATAACTACAATGCTAGATAATGAACATCATTTAATAAAACATGCCTAGGTCAGTGATGTATTGAAGTAGAACAATCATATAAAAGATTCATATTAATTACATTAAAACTAATCTATTTATTCAATCTTGCCTAGTTAACTACCTTGTCCAATCAGATTCTAATGCTGAATAATGACAATATCTTGAATAGGATGCTAATGCTGATGAGCATATTAACTGGAGGATGACATAACTTAAATCTAATGATCATTTCTTCAATAAGGATCCTCATGAACATGGGACATAATGAGTGACAAGTGGGCACTTTACAGTACCTACTGAGAATAAAAAATTGATTCTTTGAGTCATGTTGTTAACTAAATCACAATTTGGGAAAATATGTTGCAGTTCTTATCCTTGCCCATGATCTAATGGATCCTACATCTTGTATAACTTATTACAGACAAACAAGTTAATTTGATACCATGGCTTATAAGCAGCTCTCTTTAGGCTGTGTTTGGATGCCAGATAGCTAACCCAGGGATACATAACTTAACCTAATTAACCATAAACTTATTCATGGACCTGAAAAAATTGCTCTTTGGTTGCTGCTCACTTGGGCAGCCCTTTCTGTTTTGATGGTGACAATGTCGTTGGGTCGAAAAAGGCATGGGCAAAGTGGTTAAGGGCCATTGTTTGATCTATAGGGACAAAAAATGGTAGCAGTAAGACAGGAGAAGGGAAAAACAGGTAGGTATAATTAGGCAATGGGGGAGAGTTGGATAGTTGAAGTTATTTCAGCCCCCCAAGCCCCCCACACCACACCCCCACCTCCCCCCCAAACAACACACCCCGCCCCCACCCCACCCCCAACACATACACAAAAAAAAAGAAAGAAAAAAGTTTAACTAGGTTAGCTGGCTAAAGCGGCATTAACTGGCTAAGGATTACCACCCCAAAAGTGGTGTTGTTTGGCAGGATATCCAAATAACCACAGCCTAATCATGGATTATCTAGCATCCAAACATAGAGTTAGATTTCTGCCCTGGTCTACAGATCATCAGGTTTTTCAAATATGATGATGTTGGTCTTACCCAAGACTTTTGAAACCTTGTAATTTGGGTGCTCAGAAGAAAAATAGATAATCAATAGCAAAAAGTTCAAGAAAACTGCAACAAAAACAGAATTCTGAATGAAAATTTGCTCAAGAGCACCGAAAAAAATTATGTAGAACAAGAAAAAGAGTTCAATGAAAGGTTCCCAAGCACCTTTCCCATTTATAAGATATAGATCTTCAAATGATGTGATGTTCATTGATTATGCATCTTCTACTAGAACCATCAAAGATCAGCCAAGGATTTCCATTTTAGCTCTTGAAGAACCTTCAGAAATAAGTACCTACCATCTACAGACCTCAAGATGTAATATGGAAATTAGACCATGTTAGGGTGATTAGAATGTTAGAGATTATCGAATAACTAAAAGTCAAATAACTAAAAGAGAAACCATAGATGGAAGTTCAACTGATGTAGTATTTATTGATGTTACACTTGTACCAGAAACTATCAAATTTTGCCCAAGGATCTCCATATTAATTCTTGAAGGAATAAGTATCTCCTAACTAAGGACCTCTAGATGTGATTTGAATGGTGCACAACATAATGATAATTAGAAACTAGAATGAAAAAGATCACCAAATAAGTAAAGAATTATAATAAGAAACAAGAAAATGGTAAGAATAGATGAGGAAAGCCCTAAAAGAAAGTAATAACAAATTAAAATATACGTGATCTCTATATGAAGCATGAACCCCCTTGTAACAGAATTTTCCATGAAGAATCAAGGTAGTACAGAACTGCTCAATTGTTCTTATAGGAAAGTAGTACTGACAATGTTAGCAACATTGCTTGGGACACTATTATAACCTATGATCAAAAGTATCATGCCAAATCCCTTCACAAATAAACAGTATATCAAATTTGAATCATTTCTTAAAATTTGTTATCTCCAGCTTAAATATGTACCATTTTTTTTTGAAAGTAAATATGTACCACTATTTTAAAATGTGGTGCATGAGGCCACATACCCCTAATCACTCCAGATACTATGTATGCAGCTAATATACTTGGTCAGGCCACATAAGGGCCAAAGAGATAGTTTGCTTAGCACTTTGCTGGCAGATGTAGTATTTACGTTCTCTAGTTGTATATGCAGCCTACTTATCATTGTGGGACCAAATATGTAAGCCCTTTTAACACTATGAAACAACTATGCAGGGGCATACAATTATGACAATTCAAACTAAAAGATGCTCTGATATGGATTTCAGGCTGGCAGAATATGTGTATATTAACAATGTCAATATGTTAATTTTGCTATAATTATGGCTACTAAAAATCAAATAGTGAATAGTAAGCACTAGTTACCAGATACCACTACTAATAATGCTATATATCATAAAGAAAAATTACTATTATTATATATAATATATTTTTATTTATTTTAAATATAAAAATACTAGCTGTATATGTGCCTACATGTATGGTCCACATAATGCATATGCACTATGCAGTCCCTTGACTGCCCACATAATGTACCCTCATTTTACAATATTGATATGTACAATCATTCCAATCAATCATGTTTCCTATAAGTAATCTCCTTATCAAGAAAATTATTTCAAAGAAATGACAAAATCATGCATTCTTTCATAAAATTATCTAATACCAATTCATCAACATTAGAGAAAAGATAGATTCTTCTTTGAGCTATTCCACTACTTCCATGCAATTACTTTCGATAAAAAATTTAAATTAGTGGATTCATAAGTTTGTAAGGTCTCAAATGAAATTTAAAACAGCATAACAACAGATGTTTTATACTGACTGATGTTTTCTAACACCAGTTCCAGATTGTTAAGTATTTAAATGTTTGCATAATTGAGAATAACAATCAATTATTCTTTAGATCATTTGTGAAATAACAATGACAGCAATCCACAAAAAAAGTGCAACCTCAAATTCTCCTAAAGAAAATCTCAAATAGAAAATATATGCAAACTGGCAAAATATAGCAACTAAAGATCTTGCCATCCCTCATTTCATTTTGACAGCGAACAAGCAGGCTATGGTCTCCTAGTTACCACAACTCAGTCAATGAGCAACTAAATGATAATTACCAGTAAACCTATTTCTTATGCAACAAAATAGATGCGTTTGTTAATTTGTGGATCCATCACCCAATTAAATAATTAATCGCAGTCAATGAGTGAATTGTTCCCAGGATCTGCTTCACTAGTTTTTCCCAAACCCATTTCTTCCTCTGATAATCCTATTACACACTTGTACTTCAAATCATCATATCAGTGATCAAACTAATAAACTTCAATGCGACATGAAGGCCAGACGCCCATCTTAAATAGACAATAGAATAAATCATAATTGAAGCTATCATGAGTTCACTTCAACCAACTTCATACAATAAATTCTACAAAGTTTGTTTTTCACATTCTCTAAGTGAAATTGCGATGAGAAACAACAAAAGGAACAACAAAAAGAGTAGATCGGATTACGTACGCAGCCATCTTCTTACGCTCCAATGAGATCTGAGATGAGAATAAAAACAGAGAATTAAAAGTAAATAATTCGAGAAGAAGGGGGGCAAAAGGAATGAAAGGCTGGGAAGGAGGAGCGGCTCACCTATCTCTTTCTCTTGGGGTTTTAGAGCTAGGGTTTTAATGGAGGGAAAGTCGTCATATTGCTGGGCCGTGGACTTGGTTCGGGTTCAAACCGAATATAAATTTCAACCACATATGATGCTATCTAACTTTGTGTGTGTGTGTGTGTGTGTGTGTGTCGTTGTAGAGAAGTTTATTTTGCAGTGGAGACCTGAATGCCAAGTATGACTCGTAATAATCTATCCTTCGGGGAATATGACGATTCGTTCACTATCTAAGGCGTTAATTTACCTACTAAAATATCACATGTTTCTACCCAAAATCCCAGCATAACGATTCCATTTCTAAGATCCTTTTTCAAACCTGCTCCATTTCGAGTCAAGAGATAAATAAATAGATATATCCCATTGCACTGATTGGGGGGGGGGGGGGTGCGCTCATAGTGATTGAGGGGTCGAAGACCAAGAAGTGAGTTATTTATACCAAACATTCTTCTTATGGCTAGATCTAATCTCCTGGTCCCTACGGAAAGGAAAAAGAATTTCACGTTCTTCCTTTCGGAAAAGGAGGATTAGGGAAATCCTATTGATTGTTACCCTCTTGATCAGTACAATGAGATGTGTCTATTTATCTATCTTTTGATTCGAAATGGGAGTAGGTTTGAAAAAGGATCTTAGAGTGTCTAGGGTTGGGCTAGGAGCTTCTCTTAACGGCTTCTTTTTTTCCCATCGGAAGTTATTTCACAAAGACTTGCCATGGTAAGGGAGAAGGGAGAACATGCACACTTGAAGAGCGCAGTACAACAAAGAGTTATATGCTGCGTTCAGGGGGGGAGGGGGGATAACCTTAGGTACACATACAATATTACTCACAGAGACCACATTCTGTTGAAATTCTCTCCATTTTATACTGTTGCCTCGTTCAATTAGAAACTCTCTGGCAAATGAACATTTTGCAGGCCACATTCGAAGAAGTTTCACCCCATGCACCTCAGCCAGCCTGCTTAGCTCATCTCTAGCCAATCTCAGGGTCCTTCGAGTTGCACTCCGACCTCGGCTCGGATTCGGCAGTAACGAATTGGCGCTAAAAGAAGGACACTGCCCCAACAATATCGACATCTATAGAAGGGAGAGACAATTAGCATGAAGTCACGAGGAGCCCATGGTGCATCGCATGCTTTGCAACACTGCGCTTCGATCTCCTGAGGGTCATTGCAGAGCCCAAAACTTGCTCTACCAGAATAATCTATCGCGCCTATGGACAATGAGCAGTTCAACCTACTCACTTAATAGGTGCAGGCGCTGATCGTGGCAACACAGGGCCTATGGTAGATAGTGGGTGACTGAAGCCGGTCCAATTGAAATCCGACCAGCCTAACCACCACTCCCAGTCACTAGCGCATGGCATGCATCCAGAGTCGGCACACCCGGCGGAATAGTCCTGGTCAGGAGTGGAAACAACATGCTCTAAGCCCCTTTTACAGCGAGGACTCTGCTCGAACTAGTCGCCTCCTCACCTCATGAAGCCCCCGTTTCGTTGGGATGCCGACCTCGATCGAAAAATCGAGGAAATAGGGTGGCAGATTCAGACCCTTAGGGGACAGGCTCCGTAGGCGAATAACGACCTCAACTTCTCCTCGGAGCCCCCTTTATCAGGTAGATCATGGAGGAACCAATTCCATCTCGATTCAAGATGCCCTAGGTAGAGTCATATGACGGCACCTCAGATCCCTTGGACCACCTTGAGAGATTCAAGGCTCTCATGATGCTTCACGGAACCATCGACGTCGTGCTTTGCAAGGCGTTCCCCACAACCTTTCGCGAGGAGACTCGATTTTGGTTCTCCGGGCTTTGGCTCGATTCCGTCCACTCCTTTGGCAGCTCGCCTGCCTCTTTGCAACATACTTCGTTTTCAGCTAAAGATGGTGCCACGGCTCGGATGCGCTGCTCGATATCAAGCAAAAAGATAAAAGTCTCTGAGGGACTATGTTAGCCGCTTCAATAGGGCAACACTAGAGGTCTACAACCTAGATTAGTCGGTTGCAATGTCAGTAATGAACAGTGGCCTACGACCGTCACACTTTCTATTCTCCTTGAAGAGGGCTTCCCAGTGGACTTCGCCGAAATACTGGCGCGAGCAGACAAGTATGCCAATATGGAGGAGGCCATGGTCTCCCACTACAAATCTGTTAGCAGATGACCCCCAAGGAATGAAAAGGGGGCGCAGGGAGTGGAGGTAGCCGAGGAACACTTCACCTCGATGCAAAAGGAGCTCGCAACAACCCAGGAGTCCTCCTCAAAGGTTCGAGAGGTACACCCCTCTCACCGTCCCAAGGATCCAGATCCTTATGGAGATTGAGGGTCGAGGCTACCTGCACTATCTACCTCAGATGAAGCATCCGACGACCCAAAAAGACTGAAAAATGTACCACCTCTTCCATCGGGACTATGGCCACAATAGCAAAGAGTGTGTCCAGCTTAGGGATGAAATTGAGGCATTCATTTGGCCAGGGCGGCTGGACCGGTACGTCTGCCCTCAACAGGACTGAGGAGCGCAGGAGCGCATGTATTGGCCTCCAACCACTGCCCTTAGAGCCAATTGACAATCCTCTGACCGTTAGAATGATCAACAAGATTGTTGGCGGCCTAGCCGAGGTCTTGGGCACCTTGGGTCGCCGAGCTCCTCAAGAGGTTGAGGCTGCCCCAAAGAGACAGCGCACGAGAAACATCATTACCTTCTCAGATGCCGACCTAGAAGGAGTTCAGACTCCTCATGCAATGCTATAGTTATTTCTCTTACTATTGCAAAATATGATATAAAGAGAATACTTGTTGATAATGAAAGCTTGACAACATATTGTTTTATAATGGTTTCCAAATAATGAGCCTACCAAACAGCTCCAAAAGGTCAACACTCCTTTGATCGGCTTCTTGGGAGACTTAGTTTCTGTAGAAGAAGTGATCAATCTGCTGGTCACCGTGGGTCAACAGCCCCGAAGTGACACATTGAGGCTAGACTTCCTAGTGGTCTGAGTCCCTCCGGCCTACAATGCAATTTTGGGCTGACCTGATTTGAATGCTTTTCGAGCTGTGGTATCCACCTATCACTTGCTCATGCAATTTTTCATGAGAAGCGGAGTGAGGGAAATTAGAGGTGAGCAGACGATAGCCTGCCAGTGCTACATAGCACCCTCAAAGAAAAGAGTTATTAGAGACCCGATCAATCGAGAGGTTGGACGCAAGGGACGAGTTGAAGGAGCAATGAGGTGAATCGGCCGAAGAGTTGGTGCCTGTCCCCTTGTGAGAAGCTGAGCCCGACCAAACTATCCAGATCGATTTCAACTTAAGTGAAGAACACCGAGCCGAAGTGATCAACTTTCTCTGCGACAACGCAGATGTCTTTGTTAGAAGTATGCCCTAGAAGCCAATTTGGCTGACGCATTATTTTATTCTGGGACATAAATTTGTACTTGACCTAATTATGAATTTATTAAGTTGGGCATTCTTTTCATTCATGTTCTTATGTGTCCATGAATCGTCCAAGGAATTAATAAGATGATGACGCATATTCTCAAGAGTTGAGAATTTGAGCCATGTGTCATTAGTGATTAATTTCTAAATGCTTCTGATCAATGGATCATCACGAGGACGGTGATCGATCCGATGAGATCAGTGCACAGATCGCTTTTCTTATGGATGGACGAGACTCGAGTCCACAGTGTAGGGATACTGAAGTGATAGTGCAGGTGCTTGTTAGAGAACAAGGGTACTGAGCGTGACCAAGACAAGAAGTCACTTGGATGTCTATCCACTCGTCAGTGACTTGCTTGATGTTGCAGTAGTGTGACTAGTCCTTAAACCTGCGGTGCTTCGGCTATTCACAGTGAGGTTGCTGTAGTTTGACTGCACGTATACATGGTCTCTAGCATATGGGTCCTTGTAGTGTAGATTGGCTGCAGTAGGTTCACTGTAGAAGTAGGATATGCACCTACATAGAATCTATCGATCTTGGTAGATAAAGAGTGATCCTATGTAATTTATTAGACTGAGTTCGTAAGACCTCGGCCGGGGCAGTATATACAATGGAGAAAGAGTTTTTCTACTCTCGAACTTAAGTCGAATAAATCTAGATATATGACAGACGACGGGGTTTGACGAGTTATCCATGACTCCGTTCTGTAGGGATCCATGATAGAAGGACTGTATCATACGATAACTGCACCTGGAGGTTCATCATTCCATTCTGCTGGGTAGCCACTACATGCTTCTAGGTGTCACTGGTGGATGGTGAGACTCATAGGGACCATCTTGATGGTCAATGATCCCTGGTGAGTTGAGTTGGAATTGTTCCAACCCGTTGAAAGAAGTTTTCAATGATATTGTAATAGAGATCGCAATATATCTTACCAGACAGAATAGACCTATGGGGTCACACACATTAGAGGTACTGACCGATCCGATGGTTGAATTGTGATTAGGAATCATAAATAATCAATTTGATTGATAATTGGTTAACCCGCTAAGAGTTAGTGAGTTGAAGAAGAATAATTGCAATCGGATTGCAATTTAATTTAATTAATTGGATTTAATTAATTGAACTTGATCATGAGTCCTACTTGGATTAGAATTTCAAATTAAATTAGAGTCCTACTTGAAGTAGGATTTCTAAAGTCCTAATTGGATTAGGACAAAAATTGAATAAGTCCTAATTGGATTAGGAGTTCTTAAGTCCTAATTAATTTTAATCTAATAAATTAAGATGGCTCCTAATTGGATTAGGATTGAAGAGTTCAATTGAGTCATGGTTCAATTGAATCCTAATTATATTAGGATTTGAATGAAAGAAGGAATTGGGTTCACCTAATCCTTTTAGAAGAGGATTAGACCCTATCTATGTGGCTACACCACCCCACTTAATATGATTAAGTGGGGTGTGATTAAAGAGGGACTAAGAGGGAGGGGCCCACACCCCTTCCATGCTTTTTACGTGAAGAAAAGAGAGAGGGGCGTACCGCCCCTCCTCTTTTCTAAAAGATAAACATGGAGCTCCTATTTTTATAGGAGCTCCACACGGCTAATTAAAAGAGGGAAGGGGCCCACGCCAAAAGAGGGATTTTCAACCCCCTTTCAGCCGTGAAAAGACCCTCTCTAATCCCTGTTAGCAGCCGCCAACAAAAGAAAAAAAAAAGGAGGCGGCGTTGGCTCTCCTTTCTCCCTTCCTTCTTCCACCAAAATAAAAAGGCTGCAACTTGTTGCTCCCTTTTTATTCTTCTTTCTCCAATCCTTCTTGTTCAAGGAGAGCAATCAAAGGAGTTGTTTGCTGCAAGAAGAAAGAGATTCATCCATCCAAAGTCTTCTCTGCAAGGGAGCTAGCACCCCGGGGAGATTTAAAGGC
>NW_024068746.1:0-102329 GCF_009389715.1 Phoenix dactylifera
TGTGCAGTATTTTCCCCGTCATATACTTTGCGATGCTAAGAAAATAATTGTTGCAATAATTAACTATAGATCCTTTTCTCAATGAAAACTTTTATACAACTTCATGAAGGTAAATGGACTTTTGAGATGGCTTTTTTTAGACAAAAACAATTATAAAGATCAGCTACATATCTATTTTCATCAAATATTTTTCTATGGTTCTATAATGGTAAGGCAAACATTACTCAAATGTGTCATATTAGTGCTTAATTTACTTTGAGATTATTCTCTATCAAGAAAAATTATTTATTCATCTCTTTGCATTATTAAACTAAATCAATAATAAGATAAATCAAATTGTTAGTAGAATAAATTAAACTCTTTATTATGCATCCTTTCAATTCTTCATTTTAGTAGTTGATCTATCATAGTTGTTTTTGTTTTTCTCTAAAAGTCATCTTGTAAATTCAATTATTATCACAGACCTGTATAAACTTTTTAAAATAGAAAAGGACATGTCCTATGTTATCCTATTATTATACTCATTAACCCAAACCATTGATTTGGTCAAGAGGTCAGGTCACTGTGCCACTACTGCAACCATGAGGTCAATCAGTCGAAACATGTTATTAATATTAATTAAAGTATAACAATAAAAACAATACAAAAAGATATGCATGAATTCTGATAGGTTTTGATTTTTAATACAACTAAATCATATGGATATACAATCTATACTACTCCTTAGTTGCAGCATACATAAATATAACCATAAATCATCTAGTTTTTTAAAAAAATATATAAGAGAATTATATACTAAAGAAAATATATAATATTTATTGATATTTTAATTATCCCCCCATGTGAGCTGGTCTGGATGTGTGAGTTTGGAGCACATCCTACAGAGCCAGTGTTAAGAGTGGGTGACCCGAGAGGAAAAAAACAGGAGAGTCTTCACCCGAGGGTAGTACTATTTTTGTGGAAGATGGCTCAGGAGCGACTGCCAACGAGGTTGGTGCTGAGCAGGAGAGGTCTGGACATTCAACCACAATGCTCGGACTACTAGGTAGAGAGATGGTGGACCATGCCCTGTTCCAGTCTAAGCAGGCTAGGAGAGTCTGAAGGCTTGCAGAGCTCCCGCCGAACTCCTAGGGCTAGCTGGGCTCCTTTTTGCAAGCAGTTCGTTGATGGGCCGACGCCTCCCGACTTAGTTATCCTTGAGGGCGATTCGACCACTGTGGCTAGCTAGATTTAGGGTGGCTCCAACTATGTTAGTGGAGGCCACTCTCTTCTTTGAGATATTTGGGCTATGATGAGTGACGGAGTAGCCTTCCAGGCCAAGCATGTATTCAAAGAGGCAAACGGAGCGCGGATTGGATGGCTTCGTACGTAGCCAGTCACTCTGAAGGCATCCTGTGGGTCGAAGTTGGGGAGTTGCCTGGAGCGCTCCGGAATTTTTTATTTTCTGACTTTATTTGATGTATTCGTACTAGAAATGTTTGAATTATCCGTTTGAGCAAGAAAAATAAAAAAATTGATTTTATAAAAATAGTTAATTATAAAATTCCATAACTTGCCTAAAATAACTAAATTATAATATAATATAATATAATTATTTGACTTTTATAAAACTATATATTTAACTACTGTTTTGGTGATTGAGTTTGTTGAGCTATACTTGCACCGGCAGTCAAGGGCATTTTTCCATATCTTACCCATCTTCTTCCATATTTTTCCCATATTTTTCATCCAACAACCTAGGGGCCTCATGGTACCTTGCTCCGTGATATGTCCCATCCTGCCTGGCCGTGCTTGTGCTATCTCTATTTTATGAGAGAGATAATATAAACTCCTCCCTTGTCTTCCAAGGTCGCCACTTTAAATAAATCATGTTTCTTTCTCCAACTGCAAAATATTACTATAAGTGATTATTTTATCCCACGCGAGGGTAGAGATATCCGGTCTTCAAATGGAAATTAAGGGTTGGTATGATTTAGTGGGTGGGGTAATCAAGTGTCAAAAAATCTGTGAAAGCCTTGACAAAAATTTCAAAAAATCACACAAAAAAATTATAAATTTAAAATATATGAAAATATAATAAAAATAATATATACTTATTCATATAAAATAAGCCCAAAATAAATAATAAGAAAGCATAAAAATTATATGGTATATTTTAATTCCTGCTTAACTTTACTTGAGATGTCTGGGTAAATAAGTTTGGATGCACATCCCTTTGCTATTAGATAAACCTAATGGATCTCTTATCCTAATAGTTAGATCAAGGTTAAAAAGATTAGAAATTAAAAAAATATTTATATTTTTCAAATTTTGAAATGTCAATCCTTATTTGTGCTTTATTCAGATTAAAAAAAGAATTGTTTGTCGATGCAAGTATACCTTATCTAGATTCATTCTGATTCTTACAGAATAAACGAATTATAGGATCATTTATTTGTAATTTATATAGATTGTTCAAATCAGCCATGAACAATGCACAATTGAATAGTTCAAAGATGAGTTCAGATTGCATGGATCATATCTTATATAAATTTATTAACTATTGGATTGTGTCTTGTATAAATTTTAAAGAGGCTACCATGCAATCCAATGGTTGATAATGAATTAATTTTTTGTGCCATAGATACAATGCGAATCCATCGAGGATAGCTGAATAAAAAAAAATTCTTCTTTAAGCAGTTTAGAGTATGGACAACAGTGCTATGATACTACTCCCCGTTTCTATATATTTTATTAAGTTTTTTTTATAAATATCTTCTTAAATATTGAATTTTATATGAATCTCCTTTCAAAACTAATATTTATATGTATACTCTCGTAAAACACTTATTTTGCTATTCAACCATTTTTTTATTTTTATTTTTGCATATATATACCCATGCCATTTATATCCACGCAATCTAATGCTGTTAAAAAATTAACAGTTTTAAATTAAAATGGTTAAAATATCTCTAATAGGTAAATATACAAAAAGTAACATTTATCGCGATAGAGAACAAAAAAAATAATTTTAAAATTTTATTTTATTTTTAATTAAAATAAATATGGTGTTTATTAATCGTGTTAGAAGAATCTTTATTGGAGATATTTATGTAAAAATAGTATTTTAGAAAAATATAGAAATAAATATAAATTTTAAAAAATATTTATATAAATTTAATTTTTTAAAAAATATTTATGTAAAAAAAAATCTATTTTATTTTGTTCCAGTTATATTCCTCACCGTGCTCCTAGGACGCGGCCGGCGAGGTCGTAATCAGGCACCCGGTGTTCGTTTTACCTGCTTGGTTTCGCAGCGTCGGTGACGCGAAAGCGGCACAGCAACCGCTTTCTGCTCTCTTGTTTTCACGTCACATCTTTTGTACTCCTCGGAATCCCAACCACCCATGGGTTGGTTAATCAACTTTTTTTTTTTTTTAACGTCTCTTTCATAATTTATTAAATAATAATAAAATAAAATTAAGTGCAGCACCAAATTAAAACCCTTCGTCGTCTTCAGCTAGACGTAGATCGGTTCATTTTCGAGAGCGACTAGGCTACAATGATCGATTAAATTCGGAATCGAAGTCGTGCAGATGAGGGTAGGCCGCTGCTTCTCGACATTCGCAGACTACTGCAGAAATGTGGTGCCCATCAGGCCACACATATCTAAAGAAAAGCGAATGGTATAGCTGATTGAATTGCATCCTACGCGAGCTACCGCTTTAAAGGCTTCATATGGATGGAGTGCGATAGGGTGCTAGATTTCTTATCTGCTTTGTTGTTTTCTAATTTTGTTGGCCATATCAACACTTGCAGGATATAAAATGCTGTTGTACCAAAAAAAAAATATAATTTTCAGATTAAGACAACTACGCCTACATCACAGCCGTCCATCTTATCTCTAATACATGAGAATAACATGGAGGCTTCGTATATGGATCAAACGGCGGGCATCATCGTTACTGCTAAGAAGGTTCGTGATAAAATATATATATATATATATATATATATATATATATATATATATATATATATATATAGTTGGTTGGATTTTTTAAATAAAAGATATTTTTTAAAAATAAGTTTTATATTTTATAAAATAATCTATATAGAACATAAAAAAATATAATTTCCACTTACTAAAAATTAAAGTAATTTTTTTTTCTAAATATTCTTAAACTTTTATAATTTTCTGTTAAAAATATAATAAATATTTTACATATTTTTTTAAAAATATATATTTAATAAAATATAAGTTATGATAAATATAAAAAAATTATTTTTTCAAAATTATATATATCCTATCATCATTTTTTAAAAAAAATTATTTTAGTATAAATTTTTTTTTGAGAAACTAAATTAATCGTAAATCGATAGTTGACAATCTTGTCGTGTCAGTACGGGACCATTAATTAGGGCAAAAAAGTTGGCCACCTTCTTAGATAGGGAAAGAAATTGGCATCCACCATCGCACATGCTACATCATTAACCACTGATTTGATATCATAAACAATTTAGCTAGAGAGGTTTAAACAACAAAAAAAATAGAATTAAACCCACAAACAAAAGCACCTAAAGCTATCTTTCCATCTCGTCATCCTCCTATTTTTCTATATTTATTTACATGTTTCTCGATTACAGGAAGACAGCAGCTACTAATTAACACTACGAAGCGGTAAGATGCACCGCGGAACATTACATTATGGAGCAGGCGTTGGGGTTCTCGTCGCTGAACATCTGCGGTGCGTGCACCATTTCTATGCGGTAACCGTACGGCCCATAGTAGTCCATCTTATTCATCTCCGCCACCGGCGCCGGCGCCGCCGGTGGCGGTGCAGCCTTCTCACCGTCGTCTTTCTTATCCCCGTCCTTCTTCTCCCCGCCTCCACCGCCGCCCTTCTCCTTCTTCTCGCCTCCACCGTCGCCCTTCTCCTTCTTCTCGCCTCCGCCGCCCTTCTCCTTCTTCTCCCCGCCGCCGCCGTCGTCCTTCTTTGGCTGGATGATCTCCACGCACCTCTTGAGCTTCTCTTTGAGGATCGCCGGGAGGCTCTTCACGTCCATCGTGCCCTTGACGGTCACCAGATCCTTCAGCGCGTCGATGCTAACGTGCTCCACCCCTGGGCATGAATGTAATAACGAGAAACCATTAGTCCCATACTCCCATATCCGTATTTGAACTTCTAAGCCGTAGCTCGTTTTCCAGGTGTAAGACTGTAAGCTCTCAGACGACACTCCGCTATCAGATGAGGAATTGTACCCTTCTGACGGTCAAAAAGCACTAACTGCCAAATATATTACTGTAAATACCATTTTATTTATTCTCCATTCCTTGAAGGCAAAAACAGGGGATTTAATTCAATATCCAAAAAATAAATGCAATCAATTACCTTTAATTTTGAGAATAGTTTTCCGGATTCTCTGAATGCAGCCTTCGCAGTGTAGACGAATCTTCAGCACCACGGTGGAGGCCGCAGGCTATTAATTTCCAAAAATAGAAATCGGTGATCAGACAAAAGGTGTTAGATGTTACCATGCGGTGAATAATGATAATAGCAATAATTGATTAAATAACCTACCGCTTTGGGTTTGCCGTCGTCGGGCTTCTTGGCGTCGCCGCCGGCAGGCTTCTTGGCGTCGCCGCCGGCGTCCTTCTTGGCGGGGTTGGCCGGGGAGATGATGTCGACCTTCTTGCGGGTTTTGGCCTCCACCCGCTCTTTGAGCTTCCAGGGATCCGCTTTTCCCAAAACCGTCAACTTGTTGTTCGGGATGTCCGCCTTCACGCCTTCCACTCCTGTCCCCAAATCCCCAGATTCCCAAAATATAAGTCGCTGGTGAGGGAATTATTCCGTATACTCGGCAAAGAGAGCAGTTTTGGGGGAAAAAAAAAAGATAAAACTCTTGCTAACGTGCGCCGGCAGCAAGGGATAAGGAGATTCAGGTGGTTTCCTTTATGTCTTTTTAATTAGCCCAGGGAAATCTTACTCACAGAGAGGAGAGAGAGAGAGAGAGAGAGAGAGAGAGAGAGATCTGACCTTCTAATCCTTTGACCGAGCGCTTGATCTTCTTGGCGCAGCCTTCGCAATGCATATCGACCTTCAACACCACGGCGGCCGGACCCTCCTCTTTCTTTCCTCCTCCATCACCGCCGCCGGCGCCGCCTCCTTCCTTCTTATTCTCCCCTCCTCCTCCCTTCTTTTCCCCATCTCCCTTTTTCGGCTTCTCGTCTCCTTTCTCTTCCTTCTGAAACCAAGAACAACATCAAAAGAAAAAAAATGTCAACAAAACAAAAACAAAGCCTTTCGCCATTGCTGTAAAAAGATACCGAGCTAACCAAGAGAAGCCACCCTCACCTCACCCATACCTCAGGCTCTCCGTCTCTGTGTGGAGATTTGAGGAGAAGAATTACCCAAGGGGTGAGATATAAATAGCGGAGGGAGGATGAGACAGGTTGAGAGTCGGATTCGGATCCTGAAGGCTTTGTTGCGGTACATCCATTCAACGCACATGCATGCATCCATGGGCATCCATGCATGCATGTGCGACGTGGGGCCCGCGGGCAAGGCAAGGGTCCAAAACACGTGGCGGCATCATTAGGATTTAGGAATCGAAGCCGGCCCCCACGCGATCGGAGGAAGTCCTTGGAAAGATTCTCAAGAAGGGATGGGAGGGGTATTTTGGTAAAAAGGGTGTCGGAGGGTGGTTTGGTGGGCATAGCGTGAGTGCCACGTGAAAGAAACTTCCTGCCGCCTTCCCGGCTCCGAGGGAAAGGAAGCAGTTGGTGACCAGGGTTAAAGATTCCTTCATCATCATCATTCCTTTGTCATTATGCCAGGCTTGGACCAAATTGCAAGAAGAATGATCCAAACTTGGGCCCAATGTGACCTAAACCTAATAGTTAGAAATAGTCTTCTAAATAAGTTGAGCTTGGACTGAAACAAGGCCAAGAGATAAGTTTTAGCTTATGTTTCCAACCTAGTCCGTTGTTAAATGTCTTTTCTTTGATGATTTTTTTTTTAAAAAATGATAGGCCATGTTTAATAAAGAAGTTGGACCATGTTTTTGAAGTGCAAGCTCGGATCCACCCATGAATGATAGGCCAAATTCATGATTAATTAAGTAGAGCCAAGAGTTATAGTTTACTAAAGCACTTTTGTTTGAGGGGAGAAGGTTGTATCTTTTCACGCGAAAGAAGAATTCTTCTTCTTTTACATGATTTCACCATTAGATCGTGGCGTAATATCTTTCCATGCAAGAAGATGAATGAAGGAGCTTATATTCTTTGATATTTGTGCACGGTGCGATCCAACAACCAATGTCATGGAAAAAAAAAAGAGTCTATCAGTCTTTTGCATAAAAGATACAACCGAACTTCTATTTGAGTACTTCAGCTTGCGTCTGCTAGCTGGCCGTTAGGCTAGTATTACGGAGGTAGACACAACAATGCAACCACATTTCCAAATTGGCATGCAGTGTCTAACTTAGTGGAAGCCATAGTCATAACTGATCATTGCACGTATAGGTCCAACTCATTTGGTTTTGAAGTTGCATAGAAGAACCCAAGATAAGATATCTGATGCAAACCGTGGAATCCAAAGTATTTGTTTTGAGAAGGATCGATGAGTCATTATCTTTTAAGGGAAAAGCTCATAAGTTGAATTTGATGCTATTAGCAAAGATGGGGTTAGGTGACAGATTTATGCCACAACATTGTAAGTGATTTCTTAAATTTTATTAGAAGCTGAGGATGATGTACCATATGCTACATCTCTGTGCAAGGACATGCATGCATCACAAGGAGAAGAATGAAGAAAATATAGTTGGGCCATGCTATATACTTTTACGTTGCATTTAATGCAATTGCACCTGTCCTATGACATACCATTTTTTTGAGATGCGATAAGGCCTATAAGCATTTCCATTAGGCAATTAACAACCATATTATACATTTTTGTCTAATTATATTCTTTTAGATACATGACCAATAACATATTTTTGTCCCGTCAATTCATGATGATTTATGATGCTTAATTTCTAGCCCATTATTTGCTAACCTCTTTATTGTTTTATTAAAGCTTTTTGATTTGTAAATGAATAAAATGGAAGTATATATTGTTTCTTCAAGTGTTTCATATATTCAATAATAAGAAAAATTTATCATCATGGTTACTTGTTTCTATTTAAGGAGTTACAGCTAGTATTTAGTTGTTGGCTATTACTATTGTCATGTCCCAAACCCAAGATCCGGGTCGACTACATGATACGGCTGTATACTTTCTAAGGCAATGCCATAGAAAATATGCAAGGCCTAATAATATATTACAACCACAATATTATTGATCAATAATAATCTCAATTAATAATAATTAACAAAACTGGTATAATTACAAAATTTAATTATCCAACCAGAATCAGTGATGATCTATCTACTCATTCTTTCACTTATGATCTCAACTATAGCCAAGTACCAAGCAACCTGTAACTCTGAAAGAAAAAGAAAAGAGACGGTGTGAGCTTTTACAGCATAAATTTTTTTTCACATATCCAAACCAATACAATAATAATATAAGTTTTAATAATCGTAAGAAATCATTGCACACATCATAAAATCATAAACTGATTATCAATAATGCTTGAATAATCGGTATAAATATGTACATCAGATATCAATAGAAATTCAACTACTCAAGAGTGATATATCATACGATATCTCATAAATTTTCAATATTATTTTCAATGCTTTTTATTCCATTATTTTTTAATTTGATTCGGATCCAAGATCAATTATCTTTTCGACTTGGGGCTAAACACGGTCACATTTTTTGCCCATGACGAGGCCATCAATAGGTATCATGTTTCTAGTGTTAGATGTATGCCCTAGAAGCCAATCTGGCTGACACATTGTTAATTCTAGGGACATAATTTTGTACTTGACTATTTATTATTGAATAAATGAAAGGCATCTTTTTCATTCATATTGTTATTGTTTCTATGAATCGTCCAAGGAATTAATAAGATGATGATGCATATTCTCAAGAGTTGATAATTTGAGCCATGTATCATTAGTGATTAATTTCTAAACGCTCCTGATCGATGGATCATCACGAGGACGGTGATCGATCCGATGAGATCAGTGCACACATTACTTTTCCTATGGATGGACGAGACTCGAGTCCACGGTGTGGAGACACTGAAGTAATAGTGCAGGTGCTTGTTAGAGAACAAGGGTACTGAGCGTGACCAAGATAAGAAGTCACTTGGATGTCTATCCACTCGTCAGTGACTGGCTTGATGTTGCAGTAGTGTGACTGGTCCTTTGACCTGCGATGCTTTGGCTACTCACAGTGAGGTTATTGTAGTTTGACTGCACATACACATGGTATCTAGCTATATGGGTCCATGCAGTGTAGATTGGCTGCAGTAGGTTCACTGTAGGAGTAGGGTATGCACCTATAAGGAATCTATCGATCTTGATAGATAAGGAGAGATCCTATGTGATTTATAAGACTGAGTTTGTAAGACCTCGGCCGGGGTAGATTGCACAGTGGAGAAAGAGTTCTCCGCACTCGAACTTAAGTCGAATAAATCTTGACATATGACAGGCGATGGGGTTTGACGAGTTGTCCATGACCTCCGTCCTGTAGGGATCCACGATAGTAGGACTGTATCACATGATAACTGCACCTAGAGGTTCATCATTTCATTTTGCTAAATAGCCACTACATGCTGCTAGGTGTCACTGGTGGATGGTGAGACTCACAGGGATTATCTCGATGATCGAAAAATCCTAATGAGTAGAGTTGGAATCGTTCCAACCCATTGAAAGAAGTTTTCAATGATATTGGGATAGAGATCACAATATATCTTACTACCAGTCAGAATAGAACCTATGGGGTCACACACACTAGAAGTATTGACCGATCCAATGGTTGAAAAGTGATTATGAATTACAAGTAATCAATTCGATTGATAATAAGTTGAAAAAGAAATGAAAATTGATTAATTGGACTTAAAACACGAATCCTACTTGGAGTGGAATTTCTAGAGTCCTAATTGAATTAGGACTGGAGTCCTACTTGGAGTAGGACTGGGAGTCCTACTTGAAGTGGGATTCCCACAATCCTAATTGGATTAGGACTTCTTAAGTCCTAATTAATTATTAATCTAATGAATTATGATGACTCCTAATTTGATTGGGATTGAATGGTTCAATTAAGTCATGATTCAAACGAAGCCTAATTGGATTAGGATTTGAAGGGAAACAAATGCACCCAATCCTCTTTGGAAGAGGATTGAATCACCTAGAGTTAGGACCCACGCCCCACTTGATTAGATCAAGTGGGGGCGTGCGTGATGAGGGGTTAGGAAGAGGGCTTGGCCGAAATCCAAGAGAAAAGAAGAGGGGCGTGCGCCCCTCCTCTTGTTTCTTAAAAGGAATATAATGAAGCTCCTAAAAGGTAGGAGCTTCATATGACTTTATAAGGACCAAAAGGCCAAACCCTAGAGCTAATTCCTCCTTTCCTCCTCCTTGTGCCGTGGCCCCTTCCTCCTCTTGGTCTTCAGCCGCAAGTAAGGGAAAAAGAGTCCAAGGTGTTGGCGGCCTCATCCTCTTCCCTTCCTTCTTCCAACGCAGGGAAAAGAAAGAAGGCTGCAGAGGCTTTGTTCCTCTTCCTCTCTTCATCCTTCTTCTTCATCCTCCCAAGCACAATCAAAGGTTGATTCAAAGGGAGGACATCAGCCATTAAAAGAAGTCTCTGCAAGGGAGCTAGCACCCCGGGGAGACAAAGAAGCTTGGATCGATTTTTGCTTCGTGTGGATACCCTTAGAGGCCGGACACGTGAACGGCTTCAAGCGAACCTTCATTCTAAACCACAATCATCGGTTTGCGGTGATCATCTACCCGCACAAGGTGAAGATCTGATCTTCCTAATAGTTTAAAAGTTTTTAATCCTTATCTAACTACGAACGGTTTTTGAACAACGTTCATGCGATGAACGGTTGATCCCGCACATGCCTCTTCCGCTGCATCTGAATTTTTTTAAAATTTTCTGCGGCATGGGCGGGTTCTAACAGTGGTATCGGAGCCTAGGCATCGTAGATTAAGGTAAGGATTAATTATTTAAAGGCATCTTAGATCTGAAATTTAAAAGGTTATGCATACTGAAAATTTTCTGTATGCAGATTTTTCAAAGGTGCTGATTTTTGCATGCTGATTTTTATGTGATAAAAAGATGATTCTAATTACATTGTTAATGGGATTACAAAGTTTAGAATCATGATTAGCATGATCAGCAACCTATGTCATGAGATAATCAATTAGATTTCAGATCTGAAAATTATAATTGCTGCATGTGGTGATGATCATAGGATTCAAACCCTTTTGGTATCAAATGTAATGACCTGCGATGTGATCTGTAATGTCATGTAATTTTTCAGATGCTTGCATGCATCTTATTTGATATTTTGAGAGGCCTGCGTGCCTCCTAAAAGAGGATGTAATTTATTATTATTTTTATTTTACATCTGGTTGTATTTCTATGATGTGATGTACGTCAACGATCAAGTTGAAGACAAGGCATGAGATGAACGGCGATCTAAGCGGTTGATGGCGATGGGATCAAGAGTTGATCAAGGATCGAATCAAGGAGGCTTAGAACCAATTCAAGAGTTGAAGACCAATTGATCGATTGACGTGCATGCGCTTGTAATACGACCTAATTAGAATCCATGATCATCACCTATTTAAAGTTTAGCTTTATTTGATGCTGCGATTATAACTGCCTGTGATGTGCCGTTTACATGTGATGTGAATGAGAGCGGGGTAGATAGGTTTACATGTGATGTAGCAAACCCAATTGAGACCTAAATTAAAACCTCCTCAATCAAGTCGAGAGTGAACCAACATGAGCGAGTCATATTAGATTAATTGATCTAATTGGTATATAGGAAAG
The DNA here is from genome assembly GCF_009389715.1 of Phoenix dactylifera. Classification (NCBI taxonomy): domain Eukaryota; kingdom Viridiplantae; phylum Streptophyta; class Magnoliopsida; order Arecales; family Arecaceae; genus Phoenix; species Phoenix dactylifera. The sequence goes on from NW_024068746.1 coordinate 11,931, forward strand.
CATGAAAGGTGGTTATTTAATTAGGACCTTACTCTCTGAGTAAGGAGAGCCTCCCACCTGCTTACCTGGCCAATTGTTCGATTACCTCTTATGAAGAGCTCAAGTTGCAAACACTAAGACCTGATTAACCAATATTAAGTCAATAGGTCTTCCACCGTAGTAGAGCTGCTAAGGTCTTTCTGATGTTGATTTGTCTCGGCTAGATACAGTGGGCAAGTTACATCAGGGGCTGGACCTCTCTATAAACATGAGATGTTGTAGGGTAAAGGTGGGGTTGGGCACCAATAACTGTTAGGTGAGGACCCAATGACGACTTTATTTCTACGGTTATACGGTGGGTCTGACTTAACTAAGAAATGGGACCAATAACTGTTAGGTGAGGTCTTCATGGCTTAGAGACCAAGTTGCACTGCAACATGCTTGAGAAGCATTGTACAAGAGTTGTACACTCATCCATCTATGTGTCACCAATAACTGTTAGGTGAGGTGCCATGTAGATTGGTGAGACCGCAGTACCTACTAGAAATCCTAGTCGCGTAGGATTTCTGTTTTCTTACCAGGGGAGTGTAAGGGATACGAGAAAATAGTGGGAGGTACATTTATTCTAAAAGATCCTAGAACAAATTAAAGATCAAGTACAAAGTCTAACTAGAATCTTTACTCTCTGCAGATCATAATGTCAGCCTCAAACCATTTGACCCGTATTCTTGAGACCAACCGATTGACTGGAACCAATTACAAGGACTGGCTAAGAAATCTCAAAATTGTTCTGAGTTGCGAGAAAATAGGCTATGTGCTCGACAATGACATCCCAGCATTACCAGCACGTCCGACCGCTGATCAGCGTGCGACGCATGAGAAGTGGACAGACGATGACATTAGGGTCAAGTGCTATATCATGGCATCCATGTCCAATGAACTACAATGCCAGCATGAAAATATGAAGACTGCTAGGGATATACTGGCACACCTGCAAGAGTTGTATGGTGAGCAGAGTCGCACAGCTCGTTTTGAAGTGTCCAAGAGGCTCTTCAAAGCAAAGATGCACGAGGGGCAGTCTGTCCATGATCATGATCTGACTATGATCAAGGACCTAGAGGAGCTTGAGAAGCTCGGTATGAACATGCACAAGGAATTGCAAGTAGATCTGATCCTTCAATCCCTACCCGATTCATTTGGACAGTTTATAGTAAACTACCACATGAATAAGATTGAATGCACTAAGACTGAACTGATAAATATGTTGGTAACTGCTGAGGGAGCCTTGAAAGGTTCAAGGGGCAATGTCCTTGCTGCTGAGTCGACTTCTGGTTCCAAGAGAAAGTCTACTTGGAAGAAAAAGAAGCCTGCTAAGAAGCAGAAGAAAGACAAGAAGCCAAAGAAAGAAGTTCAAAAGAAAAAGGCTAATGACAAAGAAAAATGTTTCCACTGCAATGTCGACGGCCACTGGAAGAGAAACTATCCTTTATACCTCGAGAGCCTGAAGAACAAGAAAGGTGACACACCTTCAGAATGTATAGACTTGCTCATAATTGAAACTAATCTAACGGTTTCTTCTACTTCTAGTTGGATTATAGATTCTGGTTCTAGTGCTCATTTGTGCACTACCATGCAGGGTCTAAAGGAAAGTAGAAGGTTGGCGGAAGGTGCGGTAACCCTTCGGGTTGGCAACGGAGCAAAAGTTGCTGTTGTGGCTGTGGGCACCTACCATCTGCGACTACCGTCTGGTTTAAGTTTATTACTTAGAGACTGCTATTATGTACCTGCTGCTAGCAGAAATTTGATTTTTGTTTCATGTCTAGCACAGGAAGGTCATGTTTTTACATTTGATAAAGACTGCTGTTCTATTTATTTCAGAAATAAAATAGTCGCACGTGGTTTTATGATTGACAGTCTCTATCATTTGCATATGGATGTATCTGTAAATGTGTCTGAGCAAGAAGTGAGTGCCAAAGGATCCAAGAGATCCAGGGATGAGATAAACCAAAAATATTTGTGGCACCTCAGGCTTGGCCATATTGGAGAGGACAGAGTGAACAAAATGGATAAAGATGGGCTTCTCGGCTCATTGACTTTCGAGTCATATCCAGTTTGCGAGTCCTGTCTTCAAGAAAAAATGGCTAGATTGCCCTTTGTAGGACATGGGGAGAGGACCACTGAAATACTTACCCTGGTACACACAAATGTGTGTGGCCCATTCAATGTGCAAGCCAAGGGACGCTATTCGTACTTCATTACCTTTACCGATGATTATTCACGGTATGGGTATGTGTATCTTATGAGACACAAATCTGAATCTTTTGAAAAGTTCAAAGAGTTCAGAAATGAAGTAGAAAAACAAACTGAAAAACCTCTTAAGGCTCTTCGATCAGATCGAGGAGGAGAATACCTTAGTGGAGAATTCCGGGACTATCTTAAGGACAATGGCATAGTCTCACAATGGACTCCTCCGGGTACACCTCAACTCAACGGGGTGTCAGAGAGAAGAAATCGGACTCTATTGGATATGGTCCGGTCCATGATGAGCTTCACTGATTTACCTATGTTTCTTTGGAGAGATGCCTTACTTACCGCAGTATATCTACTGAATAGAGTTTCCTCTAAATCCGTTCCTACCACACCGTATGAGATATGGCATGGTAAGAAACCAAGTCTTGGTCATCTCAAGATTTGGGGATGTCCGGCCCACGTCAAAAGACTACAGGCGGACAAGCTAGAGGCTAGGACCATAAGTGCTTGTTTTATAGGATATCCTAAAAAGTCATTAGGATACAATTTTTACGTCTCAGAGGATCACAATGTGTTTGTGAGCCGTCATGCCATCTTCTTGGAAAACCAGTTTATCCTTGATAGAGGCAGTGGGAGAAAAATTGAGCTTGAAGAGAAAGTCTCTGAAAAGCAACGAGTCATGGATCCTATTGAACCCATTCATACAGAGCCAGATGTCCCTCAACCACCTCGCAGATCTAGTAGGATCTCCCATCCTCCCGATAGATACTTAGGTATACTAGAAGAGGATACCGAGGAAATGTTCCTAGTGGGAGATAGGGATCACATACAGGATCCCAAAACCTACAACGAGGCGATATCTGATATCGATTTCGAGAAATGGTTGGAAGCTATGAAATCAGAGTTAGACTCCATGCATTCCAACCAAGTTTGGACCTTAGTAGATCCACCAGAAGGTATTGTACCTATTGGATGCAAATGGATCTACAAAAGGAAGATAGGTTCGGATGGAAAGGTAGAGACCTATAAAGCAAGGCTAGTGGCGAAAGGGTATAGTCAACGCGAAGGCATTGACTATCAGGAGACCTTTTCACCTGTAGCCATGCTAAAATCCATCCGAACATTGCTTGCCATTGCAGCATTTCATGATTATGAAATCTGGCAGATGGATGTGAAAACTGCTTTCCTGAATGGATTTCTTGATGAAGATATCTATATGGAACAGCCTTTGGGTTTTACTTCCAGTGATGGAGATCACAAGGTCTGCAAGTTGCAAAGGTCCATCTATAGACTAAAGCAAGCATCTCGGAGTTGGAACACTCGTTTCGATGATGCAATCAAAACGTTTGATTTCATCAAAAACGAAGAGAAACCGTGTGTTTACAAAAAGGTTAGTGGGAGTGCTGTCGTTTTTCTCGTACTGTACGTGGACGACATCCTCCTGATAGGAAATGATATTCCCATGCTAACCTCGGTCAAGGTCTGGTTGTCAAAAGAGTTCTCCATGAAAGATCTTGGGGAAGCATCCTATATTTTGGGAATAAAGGTCTATAGAGATAGATCTAAAAGGATGCTTGGCCTATCACAGAAGATGTACATAGAGGAAGTGCTGAAAAGGTTCAGCATGGAAAACTCTAAAAGGGGTCTTTTACCCCTAAGGCATGGAATTCATCTCTCCAAGAAGATGTGCCCCAACACATCTGAAGAGATTCAACGCATGAGCAAGATCCCCTATGCATCAGCAATAGGGAGCCTCATGTATGCCATGCTATGTACACGACCTGATATAGCACTTGCTGTGAGTGTCACAAGCAGATATCAGTCGAATCCAGGTGAAGAACACTGGACAGCTGTGAAGAATATTCTTAAGTACTTGAGAAGAACTAAAGATTTATTCTTGGTCTTTGGAGGATCATCAGAGTTAAAGGTAGAAGGGTACACAGATTCAGACTTCAAGACTGACGTCGATGATAGGAAGTCAACATCTGGATATGTGTTCTTGTGCAATGGTGGTACGGTGAATTGGAAAAGTTCTAAACAACCGATCATTGCTGATTCTACTATGAAAGCTGAATACATCGCCGCCTCTGAAGCTGCTAAAGAAGGCTTCTCGTTCAAGAAATTTATTGCAGAGTTGGACGTGATGACATCAGATGCCATAACACTCTACTGCGATAATAATGGCGCCATAGCTCTTGCTAAGGAGCCAAGGTCTCATCAGAAGTCCAAGCATATAGAGCGGCGCTTCCACCTCATACGCGATTATGTTGAGAAGAAGTATGTCGAGGTGCAGAGAGTAGACTCTGCGGACAACGTGGCAGACCCATTTACTAAGCAGCTGAGTCAGCAAAAGACTGAAGCCCACCTTGAGAAGATGGGCCTAAGATATATGACCAATTGGCTTTAGTGCAAGTGGAAGATTGTTAGATGTATGCCCTAGAAGCCAATCTGGCTGACACATTGTTAATTCTAGGGACATAATTTTGTACTTGACTATTTATTTTGAATAAATAAAAGGCATCTTTTTCATTCATATTGTTATTGTGTCTATGAATCGTCCAAGGAATTAATAAGATGATGATGCATATTCTCAAGAGTTGAGAATTTGAGCCATGTATCATTAGTGATTAATTTCTAAACGCTCCTGATCGATGGATCATCACGAGGATGGTGATCGATCCGATGAGATCAGTGCACACATTACTTTTCCTATGGATGGACGAGACTCGAGTCCACGGTGTGGAGACACTGAAGTAATAGTGCAGGTGCTTGTTAGAGAACAAGGGTACTGAGCGTGACCAAGACAAGAAGTCACTTGGATGTCTATCCACTCGTCAGTGACTGGCTTGATGTTGCAGTAGTGTGACTGGTCCTTTGACCTGCGATGCTTCGGCTACTCACAATGATGTTATTGTAGTTTGACTGTACATATACATGGTCTCTAGCCATATGGATCCATGCAGTGTAGATTGGCTGCAGTAGGTTCACTGTAGGAGTAGGGTATGCACCTATAAGGAATCTATCGATCTTGATAGATAAGGAGAGATCCTATGTGATTTATAAGACTGAGTTCGTAAGACCTCGGCCGGGGCAGATTGCACAGTGGAGAAAGAGTTCTCCGCACTCGAACTTAAGTCGAATAAATCTTGACATATGATAGACGATGGGGTTTGACGAGTTGTCCATGACCTCCGTCCTGTAGGGATCCACGATAGTAGGACTGTATCACATGATAACTGCACCTAGAGGTTCATCATTCCATTCTGCTGAATAGCCACTACATGCTGCTAGGTGTCACTGGTGGATGGTGAGACTCACAGGGATTATCTCGATAATCAAAAAAACCTAATGAGTAGAGTTGGAATCGTTCCAACCCATTGAAAGGAGTTTTCAATGATATTGAGATAGAGATCACAATATATCTCACTACCAGTCAGAATAGAACCTATGGGGTCACACACACTAGAAGTATTGACCGATCCGATGGTTGAAAAGTGATTATGAATCACAAGTAATCAATTCGATTGATAATAAGTTGAAGAAGAAATGAGAATTGATTAATTGGACTTAAAACACGAATCCTACTTAGAGTGGGATTTCTAGAGTCCTAATTGAATTAGGGCTGGAAGTCCTACTTGGAGTAGGACTGGAATTTCTACTTGAAGTAGGATTCCCACAATCCTAATTAGATTGGGATTTTGAATCTATTTTGGATTCCTACTTAGAATAGGATTCCTAGAAATCCTTGGATTAGGACTTCGGATTCAAATTAGAGTCCTAATTGGATTAGGACTAAAATTAAATAAGTCCTAATTGGATTAGGACTTCTTAAGTCCTAATTAATTATTAATCTAATGAATTATGATGACTCCTAATTTGATTGGGATTGAATGGTTCAATTAAGTCATGATTCAAACGAATCCTAATTGGATTAGGATTTGAAGGGAAACAGATGCACCCAATCCTCTTTGGAAGAGGATTGAATCACCTAGAGTTAGGACCCACACCCCACTTGATTAGATCAAGTGGGGGCGTGCGTGATGAGGGGTTAGGAAGAGGGCTTGGCCGAAATCCAAGAGAAAAGAAGAGGGGCGTGCGCCCCTCCTCTTGGTTCTTAAAAGGAATATAATGAAGCTCCTAAAAGGTAGGAGCTTCATATGACTTTATAAGGACCAAAAGGCCAAACCCTAGAGCTAATTCCTCCTTTCCTCCTCCTTGTGCCGTGGCCCCTTCCTCCTCTTGGTCTTCAGCCGCAAGTAAGGGAAAAAGAGTCCAAGGTGTTGGCGGCCTTATCCTCTTCCCTTCCTTCTTCCAACGCAGGGAAAAAGAAGACTGCAGGGGCTTTGTTCCTCTTCCTCTCTTCATCCTTCTTCTTCATCCTCCCAAGCACAATCAAAGGTTGATTCAAAGGGAGGACATCAGCCATTAAAAGAAGTCTCTGCAAGGGAGCTAGCACCCCGGGGAGACAAAGAAGCTTGGATCGATTTTTGCTTCGTGTGGATACCCTTAGAGGCCGGACACGTGAACGGCTTCAAGCGAACCTTCATCCTAAACCACGATCATCGGTTTGCGGTGATCATCTACCCGCACAAAGTGAAGATCTGATCTTCCTAATAGTTTAAAAGTTTTTAATCCTTATCTAACTACGAACGATTTTTGAACAACGTTCATGCGATGAACGGTTGATCCCGCACATGCCTCTTCCGCTGCATCTGAATTTTTTTAAAAATTTCTGCGGCATGGGTGGGTTCTAACATCTAGCCCATGATGGGGCACCGATAGTATCACATTTTCAGCCTGTGATGGATTGATAGTATCACATTTTCGGCCTTTGACGAGGCCTTCGATAATATCACATTTTCTGCCAGTGATGGGGCAACTAATAATAATGAGATCAATGCAAAATATTTAGTCATTCAATTAAGTTTACACCCACTCACCAATTCTTTTTTTATTTTTGGCTTTAGACTAATCACGACCACATTTTTTTCCTGTAACGGAGCAATCAATATAACATAGTTAGTTCAAAGTACCACATTCATTAGTTTGATTATACAACTATAAGTTATACTCATATATGCATCTATCATACTATCAATCACAAGCATACTTGATCAAAATATGATTTCATACACAAACCATCATAAGCTATTCTTCTTTCTAACTTATTTTGATCATTAGCATATTATATATATATATATATATATATATATATATATATATATATATATATATATATATATATATATATATATATATATGTACGAAAATATCTATAATCATGTAGGTCGGTGTATAAGAATTTTACCTCTTTGCTAACAACTCAGACTAATTAATCACCTGCCCACATCGTAATCTATGGACCAGGGTATGCAGAACCCTGCTTAATGTCTTCTTACCCAGAAGATTGTTCTCATGTAGAACCAAATCAACATTAAAAATCATCCGAGGTAATAAACAACCCAAAACCCTCTATTGGTCCATTAAAGGGTTCCACCATCATGTGGTAACCTCAAACTACCATCGAATCTTTTTAACCAAGAATTTCTTGAATCAATTAGAGAGAGAAAACACCAAGATAGAGAGAGAGAGAGAGAAGTTAACCTAAAAATATGGGACCCCCGTACGGTTGCATAAGGCCGATCCAAAACTCTTCCTATGGCTGCATAAGGCCGACCCGAGACCAATACCGACTCGAAGCTCCAGATCACATAATACTGACTGGGACTCCCCTAAGGGTCAGCCTGACTTCACAAAATACCTAGACGTACAACTGGTCCACTAAAACATGCAGAGAGAGAAATAAGTAGAGAAAGAAAGAGTAATAAAGAGAGAGAAATAGAGAGAGAGCAAGAGAGAGACTAGAGAGGAGAAAGAAAATAAGAAAAGAAGAAGAAGAAGAGAGCTGTGAGGCCCTCTCTCCTTGCCTCCCTCTCCTCGAAATGGGGAACGCCCTTGATGGTGCTCGTGGTCAGCGACCCTCAGCGGCCGACAACCCATGGTGGTGCCGGCGGCGTGCCATGTCCGGTGATGACCAGCTGATCGGTTCTTTCAATTTTGAAATTAAACCACGCAATAGCACGTATCCCGTAGGATAGTGATTACGGGTGTCGGTCCACAGGGATTGGAGACAAGTTATTTTTCTTTTAAAAATAAATCAAAAAGAAGGATTTGCTAACTTGATTTAACTAAATTAATCTATGAGTACGAATTGAAATTTTATCAAAGTAAATAGATCTAGGGTTTGGAATCCACCACATAGCATTGCATCGAGGATTGTGTTCTTAGTTTTTATCTTTTGGAGAGGCATGCAATTTTGGCTACAAGCCTTTTAAAATAAAAACATAAAGAGTTTTAGGAAGATCCATCTTCGGTATAGCATGAAGTGTCTACCTAAGTATGCTAATCTAGGGTGTAGCACACCTCATCTTCCTAGGCATGGATCATCTTAGACTACTTTAGCAAACATGAATGGTAAATGGCATGCTCAAGGTTTAAACATCATAAAATAATTTTTCATTGAGAATGAGAATTTAAACAAACTCCAAAAGGATTAAAAGAGTAAGAACTACAATGCCCTGTTACATTGCTAGGAATTCATCCAGCCCTAGACTAGACGTTTAGCCGCGCATGGTGGCCGGATGTCCTTCCATCTTCAAATGAAAGCCTTCACCTCCCATTCTTCCCAATATATCACAAACTATTCTCTCTCCTCCCCTCTCTCTTCTTTTTTTATTTCTTTCTCTCGGCTTTCTCCTTCTTCTTCTTCACCGAAACAGGGGTTCCCCTGTTTTCTTCCGAACCGAGCTCCCCCCTTGGCACCGCCCCTCCTTCCTTCTTATATAGACTCCTCCAATAATGGATCGCGTGGAGAGGATCGTCCGGGGTGCTCATTCGGGAAGGGGGAATGGATCTCGGGCTACTGAAATCTGGGGGAGAATCACGGGCGGCCGGGATGGATTGCGGACGGCTAGAAGAGGCTGAGACGCTGAGAGGAGCGGATCTGGAATGGAGGGTGCTGCGGGATCGCTGGGAGGGGGCTATCGACCAGGTCGCACGCGGAAGAGGACGATGCGGCTGGGATTGGGTCTTCCGGGATGCTGGCTGGAGAAGAAACGGACGCGTGAGGAAATCCGGAAAGACTCGGCTTTGCTGGGGTGCTGGAGTTCCGGGAGGTGGATCCAGGTGTGTTATGGACAACGGAAGAGGCTAAAATGCCGGGATCTTGGATGCATCATGGAGAGAATAGAAGCGGAGGGCCGGATCGACGGGAGGTGCTGCAATTATTCTGCTGCTGTGAACGCGCTGGGACGAGCGGATGGTCTGGGATGCTGGCTGCACGCACGGTGATCGCGGAGGAGCTGGTCGCCGGCTGTACCGCGTGGAGGATTTGCATCGCTGGCTGCTGGGAGTTGGCACGGGCGGCGGATCGACGCGGGATCAACGGGAAGAAGCGGAACGGCCCGGATGCACTGCGGGGGAGGGGGGGGAAAGAAGATAAACAGTGGGATATCAGGAAGAAGAAGATAAACAGTGGATATTATTTATTAATTTATTTATTATTTGATTTATATATATACATAAATATATATGTATTTGTAAAAATACTATTCATATGAACAGTGTTTTCACGGGATACTGTTCATATGAACAGTGTTTCCAGTAATTCTTCCCGAAATTATTTTATTTATTTTATTATTTTATTATTATTATTTATTATTATTATTTTTTTATTTTTTTATTTTAAAATTATAAATTTTATATGAAGGCACGCAAGGCATTGGTTGGGAATTGACTTTGGGTTTGAGGTGGGTCATGATTGTTGATTTGCTTGAATTTGTTCTCGAGCCCAATGACATTTAATTCTTACCATACCGCTTCAGATTGAACTCAACCAGATCAGACCGTGACTTAATAAAAGGGTTAATCAAATATTTTTCCATATAATTATAACTTTCAATCTAACCAGGACCAAGGCCCATTGAATTATACCCTTAGCTTGATTGCAACTCCATCAGGTTAATAATTCGGGTCAACACAATCTCCTCCTTATATGTTTTTATGAAAGATCTCAACCAGAAGAGAGACAATTCAGAGTCTGTTTTAAGAAAAGTATTATTTACCTCATAATTTAAATTTATTTCATTGTTTATTCAATTTCATGGTAAAACAAGTAGTTATCCGTTTAAGAACATTGATAAGTGCTGGAAAAAGAATATTAAATTATAGATTAATCAGCACTTATCACACCCCCAAACCTATGTTTTGCTAGTCCTCGAGCAAAATGAAATTAAAGAAAAGCTCTAACTCACTTTCGCAGGCATCGCGATTGCATTTACCATATGCAACAAGGCTTTAAACCCCTAGGTTACCCTAGTGGACGAGTTATAGTCTCGTGAGGATTTCCAGTGAAGATACCCACAAACTTCAATATCATTTATTGTTATGATTAATTTGTTGTTGTTGTTGTTGTTTTTTTTTTTTTTTTAATTCGATTGATGAAACTTCAAATTCCAAGTGCATACTAGCTAGAAAAAAAAACTTTTTTTAATTAAAATATAATTTAAGATACATAAATGATAAGAATTTCAAAGCACACACGGTTTTATTTACTAAGTCAGCCCAAATTCTAGATTAGTATGCAATCTAAGTTAAAGTCATTAAGTTTCCGTTTAGGGAGTTGTAAGACTTATTTATACTGGAGTGCTCGGTGAAATCTGGACCGTACACAAGCTAAGGGTTCGGATCTCCAAAATATTGTTAATACTAGTAGTTTCCAAGGATTGGTCGAAAAGACCTACTCACTGATTCAAAATCATCTTATCTGCAGGATTTCGAGAGTTGTGGATGTTTACTTTAGTACCTCACGGGCTTTATCTGTAATATTCCAGTTTACTCGAATTTTTACAACGACGGCTTTCATACTATTGTCTTTTCGATCAATACAATATTTTTTTTCTTTTTTTTTTAAGAAAGATATATAAATTGTGCACTTTTACTCTTGTGGTGATTTCTCCGTGTAACGAGCAATCAGTCGACAACTCTCACACCAGTTGGCATAAGGTGTCGGGCATCAAGACTCCCCTACGGACTTATGCTCGGAGTCCTCATCACAAGCCCACTTGATCTTTGACAATAGGTAGCCCTTTTCGATGTACCTGACTAAATCCATTTTTATTGATGTTTTTTTTTTTTTTCTTGGATTAGATAAGTATGATTCATCAGGGTCCAAGGTTACTACCATACTTTCAACATAATGTCGAGCCTAGACCTTAGAAGAGTCGGCCAGTGTGTAGTGAAATTCTAAAGTATTAATTAGCTTACAACTCCCTAAGAGAGACTTAATAAAAAGAACTTAAATTTGTATTACTTCCTACTAGTCATTGGGCTTTTTAGATTTTATATACCTTGTGTGTTTATCATTCTCGCATAAATGTATATAAATTAGGGTTTTTTTTAACAAAAACTTTTTTTTTAATAACTTTTTTTTATTATTTTATAAAAAATGAAAATAAACACATTTTTTTTAAAAAAAATAATATTTTTTTTATTTTTTTTTAAAAAAATGATTTTTTTTAATTATTATTTTTTATTTTTTTATTTTTTTATTTTTTTTTTGGATGAAAATCAAGATGAATACCCCCAAACCTAAACCTAACATTGTCCTCAATGTTAAGAAATAATCTAAGAGAATTGGGTTGCCTCCCAACAAGCGCTAAGTTTATTGTCTTCAGCCAGACACAGTGGGTCCTTAATTATTTTTATAAACAGGGTTCGTTAAATTAAGGGATTCGATCAATTGCCCGTCGGCAACACAGTCTACATAAGGTTTTAACCTTTGACCATTGACTTTTAAAACATGTCCACCATTGAGGTGTTGGATCTCTACTGCACCATAAGGAGAAACCTTTTTCACTACGAATGGTCCATCCCACCTAGAGCGAAGTTTACCCGGAAAGAGTCGCAACTTGGAATTGAACAGCCAAACCTTTTGACCAGGTTCGAAGGACTTACGGTTAATATTTTTATCATGAAAAGCATTAGTCCTTGCTTTATAAATTTTAGCATTTTCATAAGCCTCATTACGCAATTCTTCAAGTTCACTTAGTTGGAGTTTTCGGTGAGGACCAGCCACTGCCATGTCTAAGTTAAATTTTTTTATAGCCCAGAAAGCTCTATGTTCAAGTTCTACTGGTAAGTGACAAGCTTTACCAAAAACTAATCGGTAGGGGGACATGCCAATAGGAGTTTTGTAGGCGGTACGGTAAGCCCAGAGTGCATCATTTATCCTTTGAGACCAATCTTTCCTATCGGGACGTTCCGTTTTCTCTAAGATGTGTTTTAACTCTCTATTGGACACCTCGACTTGTCCACTCGTTTGGGGATGGTATGGGGTAGCAACTTTGTGGGTGATGTTATATTTGCGAACCAAAGCCTCGAAAGATCGGTTGCAAAAATGAGATCCCCCATCACTGATAATGGCTCGGGGTGTACCAAAACGACAAAAGATGTTTTCATGTAAAAATTTAATCACAACCTTGTGGTCATTAGTTTTAGTGGCGACAGCTTCTACCCATTTTGAAACATAATCAACCCCTACCAGAATATATTCGAAACCAAAGGATGGTGGGAAAGGGCCCATGAAGTCAATACCCCAGACATCAAAGATTTCTACAATTAAAATAGGATTGAGAGGCATCATATTTCTACGAGAGATGGTACCCATCCGTTGGCACCGTTCACAAGTTTGGCAAAAGTTATGGGCATCTTTGAAAAGTGTGGGCCAATAAAATCCACTTTGTAAAACTTTTGCTGCAGTTTTTCTACCCCCAAAATGTCCCCCACAAGCTTGTGAATGGCAGAATGAAAGAATACTTTGAAATTCACATTCAGGGACACATCGACGGATGATTTGATCGGGACAATACTTGAATAAATCAGGATCATCCCAATAATAGAACTTTACTTGTGAAAAGAATCGGTTCTTATCTTGAGTTGACCAATCATCAGGAATTCGTCCTATGGCAAGGTAATTCACTATGTTTGCAAACCATGGCATTTTTATTCTTTGTACCTCAAATAATTGTTCATCTGGAAAAGAATCGTGCAAGGGTGAGGTATTTTTACAAGAGGGCTCAAGAAGAATCCTAGATAAGTGGTCCGCTACGACATTTGCAGTTCCTTTCTTGCCACGAATTTCTAGGTCAAATTCTTGTAGTAAAAGAATCCATCGAATCAGACGGGGTTTGGTATCCTTCTTTGCAAGAAGGTGTCGAAGGGCAGCATGATCAGTGAATACGGTAACCTTGGATCCTAATAAGTAAGATCGAAACTTGTCTAGTGCGAATACTACTGCTAGCAACTCTTTCTCAGTGGTGGTGTAGTTTAATTGTGCATCTGAGAGTGCTTTACTAGCATAGTAAATGACATGAGGTACTTTATCTAGCCGTTGCCCTAAGACTGCCCCAATAGCATAGTCGGATGCATCACACATTAGTTCAAATGGAAGCGTCCAATTAGGGGGCCGTATGATAGGTGCAGTGGTCAATTTCGAGCGAAGATTTTCAAATGCCTCCTCGCATGTTTTATCAAAGACAAAGGGAGTGTCCTTGGCAAGAAGATTGCATAAGGGTTTGGAAATCTTACTAAAATCCTGAATAAAGCGACGGTAGAAACCAGCATGGCCAAGGAATGATCGGATTTGTTTCACAGTTTTTGGTGGAGGAAGATTGGAAATAAGATCGACTTTGGCTTTATCTACTTCAATGCCCTTCTTGGACACGACGTGTCCTAAAACTATGCCTTCTTGAACCATAAAATGGCTCTTTTCCCAACTTAGTACTAGGTTGGTCTCCTTATATCTTTTCAAAACTAAGGTCAAATTGTCTAGACAATCATCAAAAGATAGGCCAAAAACTGAGAAATCATCAATGAACACTTCTAGAAAGTTTTCTACCATATCTGAAAAGATGGCCATCATGCATCGTTGAAAAGTTGCGGGTGCATTACATAGTCCAAAAGGCATCCTCCTATATGCAAATGTCCCAAATGGGCAAGTAAAGGTGGTCTTCTCTTGATCGTCCGGGTAGACAGGTACTTGGTTATATCCAGAATAACCATCTAAGAAGCAGTAGAAACCTTGACCAGCCAACCGTTCCAAAATTTGATCTATGAAAGGTAGAGGGAAATGGTCTTTCCTAGTCATCGAATTAAGTTTTCTGTAGTCAATACACACGCGCCAACCCGTGGTTGTGCGTGTTTGTATCAATTCTCCTTCCGTATTTTCAACCACAGTGATACCTGATTTCTTGGGTACCACTTGTGTCGGACTCACCCACTTACTATCAGAAATTGGATAAATGATTCCGGCATCTAATAACTTCACCACTTCTTTCTTGACTACCTCCTTCATATTAGGATTGAGTCTTCTTTGCATTTCTCGGGTGGGCTTTGCATCATCTTCGAGATGAATTCGATGCATGCAAACAGAGGGGTCAACCCCTTTCAAATCGGCTACAGACCATCCTATGACATGTTTATTCTCTTCTAGTACCCTCAAAAGTTTACCCTTCTGTTCAGTAGATAAGTTGGCTGCGATAATTACAGGGAGGCTATCTTCTGGTCCTAGAAAGTCATACTTAAGATTTGTTGGAAGTGGCTTTAACTCAAGTTTAGGTGGTGAATCAATGGAAGGACAAAGTGGTGCGCTAGCAATGGGAGGAAGAGGTTCAGGTTGGCTCTTCCAAGGAAGGGAACTCACTGGAGATTGATTGTCAAGTAAGATGTTAACTTCTTCTATGGCCTTGTCTATATCAAGGTTGTCAATGTCAAAATGGGCCAGACATGCCTCTAAGGGGTCATCTGCTAAGATATAGGAAAGGGCTTCCTCTACAAGATCATCCATTTCGTCAATTAGGCAACACTCGTCTTCCCTCACATGTTGGTCAGCGGCATGAAAAACATTCAATTTAATTTTCATGTTCCCAAATGATATATCCATTGCCCCAGTTCTACAGTTGATGCATGCATTGGCTGTTGCTAAAAAGGGACGACCAAGAATCACAGGGATTTGTTTTTTTAGGTTGGGCACATGTTCCATGTCAAGGACGATAAAATCTACTGGAAAATAGAACTTGTCTACCTTGACAAGAACATCTTCAATCATCTCCCGTGGTATCTTCACAGATCGATCAGCCAATTGTAAGGACACCGAGGTAGGTTTTAATTCACCTAACCCAAATTTCTCATAGACTGAATAGGGTAGAAGATTCACACTTGCCCCTAGATCTAAGAGCGCTCGGTCAATGGAGTTATCTCCTATGACACAGGAAATAGTGGGAGCGCCAGGATCTTTGAATTTTGGAGGGGTGTTATATTGGAGAATGGAACTTACCTGTTCAGTAAGTAAGACCTTTTTAGGCACATGTGTCCTAGATTTTTGCTTTTGTGTGCAAAGGTCTTTGAGAAATTTGGCATAGGAGGGAACTTGTTTGATGGCATCAAGAAGTGGAAGGTTGATTTTAACTTGTTTGAACACCTCCATCATCTCTTCTAGTGAAGTTCCCTTCTTGCCAAAGGGAGTGGGTGCATTAAGTGCTTCAGGAAATGGAGCCTTTGGAGTATGGGTTGTGACAGATGGTGGACTAGCTGAAGAAGGTTTTGGATTTTCATGTGAAACATTCCTCTCCTTTTCTTCATCTTCCTTATTGTTACTCTCCCCAACCTTATTATCTATTATACGACCACTCCTTAGGGTAGTCAAAGCATTGGCTTGCTCATGATTTAATCGGATTTCTTGAGCCACGTATTGTCCCCTTGGATTACTCATTGGTTGACTTGGAAGCTTACCTTCCTCTCATTTATTTAATGCATTGGCTAGTTGACCCATTTGGGATTCTAGCTTAGCAATTGATTGTGTGTGAGAGTGCAATAGTTGTGTATTTGCCTCCAAACCTTGAAGGGCAGTCAACACCTTCTCCTCAAAGGCTGTATTTCTTTGGGTTGGAGGAGGAGGATGCTGAAATTGAGTCGAGGGACGGTAGAGATGAAAATTCTGAGGGTTTTGAAAATTTTGGGAGAAGGGTTGGGAGGTATTAGAAGCTTGCTGCCTCCAAGAAAAATTTGGATGATTCCGCCATCCCGGATTATATGTATTGGAAAATGGATCATTACCCGGTCTGGGCTGTGTTTGGGCAGCATTGATGTGTTCTTGCACGAGTTCGGGATATTGGGGTGCTGAGGGGCACTCATGAATAGGATGCAATGGGCTAGAACAGATAGCACACACTTGTGCTTGGGAAGAGCTAACGACATGTCCTCCTATCATTAGTTGGTCAATCTTATGGGACAATGCATCTACCTTGCTAGACAGGTCCATAGAATTACTTATTTCACAAATGGTTCCTCTTCTTTGAGAATTCGAGGGTGCTTGACGAGAACATGAAGCATGGTGGAGGGAGTTTTCATTAAGATTTTCAAATAATTGCCATGCTTCATGCTCATTTCGAAGCATGAAAGTCCCCCCGCATGCAGCATCAATCATATGACGGTTTCGTTCAGTCAATCCATCATAGAAGCATTGCACTAGCTGCCACTTAGGTATTTGATGATGTGGGCATTTACGGATTAGGTCACGAAATCTCTCCCAAGTTTCATGAAATTCTTCTCCCTCGGTCTGGGAGAAGCTTGTAATGGCACGTCTAAACTGGTTCGTTCTTCCTATGGGAAAGTATTTTTTAAGAAATTCTTGTTGCATTTGACCCCAGGAATGAATCGAATTGGCCTCTAAAGAATTCAGCCATTGCTTAGCTCTATCTTTAAGGGAGAAGGGGAATAATCTAAGTTTTAAAGCATCATCAGTGAAATTTTGAATCTTGACAGTGGTGCAAATCTCAAGAAATTCATCTAGGTGTTTGTATGGGTCTTCGTTGGTGAGCCCATAAAAAGATGGGAGCATTTGGATCACACTAGACTTTATTTCATATTGTACAGCTGCTACCTCAGGTAATTGAATGCAAGATGGGGAAGTGTAAATAGTGGGAGTAAAGTACTTCCTCAGGAGTTTGGGTTGTTCTTCAGCCATCTTAAGAGGTGGGGATGATCCTAATGTTTTGATCTTAGCTCGAATGTTCCTAAGGGTTCGTTCTATTTCAGGGTCAAAAGGTAATAGGTTTTGTACTCTAGAACGACTACCGTGCATACACTAGTACTCGATCAATCAAGCATGCAATAAAAGAGAAAAGCATATCAATCCTAGTCTTTGTCCTAAAATCACTAGACAGTTCCTAACTGGTTTGAAGAGGGCACCTAAGCCTCCAATCCGGTCTAATGAACCGAGTTGACCAGGTAAGCTCCCAGGTAAGTGGAGGGGTCACGTTGCGTTCGCAAAGGTCCCACTTAAAACCCACTTGCCTCGAACAGATGAACTGTCTCCCTTATAGGGACAAAGCTTGCCTAAACATCAACTAAGCCACAGAGCGA
Source organism: Phoenix dactylifera (assembly GCF_009389715.1). Taxonomy (NCBI): domain Eukaryota; kingdom Viridiplantae; phylum Streptophyta; class Magnoliopsida; order Arecales; family Arecaceae; genus Phoenix; species Phoenix dactylifera. The sequence continues at coordinate 29,640 of NW_024068746.1, forward strand.
AATTGGTGCAACCTTCGGTGATCTTCGTCCTATTGAGCTCGAATGTCCCTAGGGGCCAATGTCTAATTGATTTTAATTAAAGATGACACTATGTGAGATTGAGTTCACCTAAGTTGGGCAAGAGTCCGGTGATGAAATCCGGCTCTTATCTTGTTGGGGTGATTGCCCTTACTATGTGCAAATTGATTTGTGTATGTGTATCAAGCATGCATTCACAATTTTGCTATAATTAAAATCAAACAATCACCACAAAATTTCAAACCAATAATTAATTTAAATAGGAAAAGTTTAGAGGTTACCAAAGGAAATTTCTCCAGCAATTTATTTTTTTTTTAGGCAAACCTCTACAGCATTCCTTTTCCAGCAGTTCTCTTTTTGATCATCCCAGATTTTTTTTCCTCGATTCCTGATAAAAAAAATAAATAAATAAATAAAAATTAGTAAGAGAGAAAAAGAAGATAAGAAAAGTAACAATAATAGAATTTTTTTTAAAGAATTTTTTTTAATTTCTAAATAATTTTTTTAATAAGAAAAATAACTATGCTAGCAATCCCCGGCAACGGCGCCAAAAATTGATCGGTTCTTTCAATTTTGAAATTAAACCACGCAATAGCACGTATTCCGTAGGATAGTGATTACGGGTGTCGGTCCACAGAGATTAGAGACAAGTTATTTTTCTTTTAAAAATAAATCAAAAAGAAGGATTTGCTAACTTGATTTAACTAAATTAATCTATGAGTACGAATTGAAATTTTATCAAAGTAAATAGATCTAGGGTTTGGAATCCACCACATAGCATTGCATCGAGGATTGTGTTCTTAGTTTTTATCTTTTGGAGAGGCATGCAATTTTGGCTACAAGCCTTTTAAAATAAAAACATAAAGAGTTTTAGGAAGATCCATCTTCGGTATAGCATGAAGTGTCTACCTAAGTATGCTAATCTAGGGTGTAGCACACCTCATCTTCCTAGGCATGGATCATCTTAGACTACTTTAGCAAACATGAATGGTAAATGGCATGCTCAAGGTTTAAACATCATAAAATAATTTTTCATTGAGAATGAGAATTTAAACAAACTCCAAAAAGATTAAAAGAGTAAGAACTACAATGCCCTGTTACATTGCTAGGGCTTCATCCAGCCCTAGACTAGACGTTTAGCCGCGCATGGTGGCCGGATGTCCTTCCATCTTCAAATGAAAGCCTTCACCTCCCATTCTTCCCAATATATCACAAACTATTCTCTCTCCTCCCCTCTCTCTTCTTTTTTTATTTCTTTCTCTCGGCTTTCTCCTTCTTCTTCTTCACCGAAACAGGGGTTCCCCTGTTTTCTTCCGAACCGAGCTCCCCCCTTGGCACCGCCCCTCCTTCCTTCTTATATAGACTCCTCCAATAATGGATCGCGTGGAGAGGATCGTCCGGGGTGCTCATTCGGGAAGGGGGAATGGATCTCGGGCTGCTGAAATCTGGGGGAGAATCACGGGCGGCCGGGATGGATTGCGGACGGCTAGAAGAGGCTGAGACGCTGAGAGGAGCGGATCTGGAATGGAGGGTGCTGCGGGATCGCTGGGAGGGGGCTATCGACCAGGTCGCACGCGGAAGAGGATGATGCGGCTGGGATTGGGTCTTCCGGGATGCTGGCTGGAGAAGAAACGGACGCGTGAGGAAATCCGGAAAGACTCGGCTTTGCTGGGGTGCTGGAGTTCCGGGAGGTGGATCCAGGTGTGTCATGGACAACGGAAGAGGCTAAAATGCCGGGATCTTGGATGCATCATGGAGAGAATAGAAGCGGAGGGCCGGATCGACGGGAGGTGCTGCAATTATTCTGCTGCTGTGAACGCGCTGGGACGAGCGGATGGTCTGGGATGCTGGCTGCACGCACGGTGATCGTGGAGGAGCTGGTCGCCGGCTGTACCGCGTGGAGGATTTGCATCGCTGGCTGCTGGGAGTTGGCACGGGCGGCGGATCGACGCGGGATCAACGGGAAGAAGCGGAACGGCCCGGATGCACTGCGGGGGAGGGGGGAAAGAAGATAAACAGTGGGATATCGGGAAGAAGAAGATAAACAGTGGATATTATTTATTAATTTATTTATTATTTGATTTATATTTATACATAAATATATATGTATTTGTAAAAATACTGTTCATATGAACAGTGTTTTCACGGGATACTGTTCATATGAACAGTGTTTCCAGTAATTCTTCCCGAAATTATTTTATTTATTTTATTATTTTATTATTATTATTTATTATTATTATTTTTTTATTTTTTTATTTTAAAATTATAAATTTTATATGAAGGCACGCAAGGCATTGGTTGGGAATTGACTTTGGGTTTGAGGCGGGTCATGATTGTTGATTTGCTTGAATTTGTTCTCGAGCCCAATGACATTTAATTCTTACCATACCGCTTCAGATTGAACTCAACCAGATCAGACCGTGACTTAATAAAAGGGTTAATCAAATATTTTTCCATATAATTATAACTTTCAATCTAACCAGGACCAAGGCCCATTGAATTATACCCTTAGCTTGATTGCAACTCCATCAGGTTAATAATTCGGGTCAACACAATCTCCTCCTTATATATTTTTATGAAAGATCTCAACCAGAAGAGAGACAATTCAGAGTCTGTTTTAAGAAAAGTATTATTTACCTCATAATTTAAATTTATTTCATTGTTTATTCAATTTCATGGTAAAACAAGTAGTTATCCGTTTAAGAACATTGATAAGTGCTGGAAAAAGAATATTAAATTATAGATTAATCAGCACTTATCACACCCCCAAACCTATGTTTTGCTAGTCCTCGAGCAAAATGAAATTAAAGAAAAGCTCTAACTCACTTTCGCAGGCATCGCGATTGCATTTACCATATGCAACAAGGCTTTAAACACCTAGGTTACCCTAGTGGACGAGTTATAGTCTCGTGAGGGTTTCCAGTGAAGATACCCACAAACTTCAATATCATTTATTGTTATGATTAATTTGTTGTTGTTGTTGTTGTTTTTTTTTTTTTTTTTTTAATTCGATTGATGAAACTTCAAATTCCAAGTGCATACTAGCTAGAAAAAAAAACTTTTTTTTAATTAAAATATAATTTAAGATACATAAATGATAAGAATTTCAAAGCACACACGGTTTTATTTACTAAGTCAGCCCAAATTCTAGATTAGTATGCAATCTAAGTTAAAGTCATTAAGTTTCCGTTTAGGGAGTTGTAAGACTTATTTATACTGGAGTGCTCGGTGAAATCTGGACCGTACACAAGCTAAGGGTTCGGATCTCCAAAATATTGTTAATACTAGTAGTTTCCAAGGATTGGTCGAAAAGACCTACTCACTGATTCAAAATCATCTTATCTGCAGGATTTCGAGAGTTGTGGATGTTTACTTTAGTACCTCACGGGCTTTATCTGTAATATTCCAGTTTACTCGAATTTTTACAACGACGGCTTTCACACTATTGTCTTTTCGATCAATACAACATTTTTTTTTCTTTTTTTTTAAAGAAAGATATATAAATTGTGCACTTTTACTCTTGTGGTGATTTCTCTGTGTAACGAGCAATCAGTCGACAACTCTCACACCAGTTGGCATAAGGTGTCGGGCATCAAGACTCCCCTACGGACTTATGCTCGGAGTCCTCATCACAAGCCCACTTGATCTTTGACAATAGGTAGCCCTTTTCGATGTACCTGACTAAATCCATTTTTATTGATTTTTTTTTTTTTGGATTAGATAAGTATGATTCATCAGGGTCCAAGGTTACTACCATACTCTCAACATAATGTCGAGCCTAGACCTTAGAAGAGTCGGCCAGTGTGTAGTGAAATTCCAAAGTATTAATTAGCTTACAACTCCCTAAGAGAGACTTAATAAAAAGAACTTAAATTTGTATTACTTCCTACTAGTCATTGGGCTTTTTAGATTTTATATACCTTGTGTGTTTATCATTCTCGCATAAATGTATATAAATTAGGGTTTTTTTTTTAACAAAAACTTTTTTTTTAATAACTTTTTTTTATTATTTTATAAAAAATGAAAATAAACACATTTTTTTTAAAAAAAATAATATTTTTTTTATTTTTTTAAAAAAATGATTTTTTTAATTATTATTTTTTATTTTTTTTATTTTTTTAATTTTTTTTTGGATGAAAATCAAGATGAATACCCCCAAACCTAAACCTAACATTGTCCTCAATGTTAAGAAATAATCTAAGAGAATTGGGTTGCCTCCCAACAAGCGCTAAGTTTATTGTCTTCAGCCAGACACAGTGGGTCCTTAATTATTTTTATAAACAGGGTTCGTTAAATTAAGGGATTCGATCAATTGCCCGTCGGCAATACAGTCTACATAAGGTTTTAACCTTTGACCATTGACTTTTAAAACATGTCCACCATTGAGGTGTTGGATCTCTACTGCACCATAAGGAGAAACCTTTTTCACTACGAATGGTCCATCCCACCTAGAGCGAAGTTTACCCGGGAAGAGTCGCAACTTGGAATTGAACAGCCAAACCTTTTGACCAGGTTCGAAGGACTTACGGTTAATATTTTTATCATGAAAAGCTTTAGTCCTTGCTTTATAAATTTTAGCATTTTCATAAGCCTCATTACGCATTTTCATATGAACAGTGTTTTCACGGGATACTGTTCATATGAACAGTGTTTCCAGTAATTCTTCCCGAAATTATTTTATTTATTTTATTATTTTATTATTATTATTTATTATTATTATTTTTTTATTTTTTTATTTTAAAATTATAAATTTTATATGAAGGCACGCAAGGCATTGGTTGGGAATTGACTTTGGGTTTGAGGTGGGTCATGATTGTTGATTTGCTTGAATTTGTTCTCGAGCCCAATGACATTTAATTCTTACCATACCGCTTCAGATTGAACTCAACCAGATCAGACCGTGACTTAATAAAAGGGTTAATCAAATATTTTTCCATATAATTATAACTTTCAATCTAACCAGGACCAAGGCCCATTGAATTATACCCTTAGCTTGATTGCAACTCCATCAGGTTAATAATTCGGGTCAACACAATCTCCTCCTTATATGTTTTTATGAAAGATCTCAACCAGAAGAGAGACAATTCAGAGTCTGTTTTAAGAAAAGTATTATTTACCTCATAATTTAAATTTATTTCATTGTTTATTCAATTTCATGGTAAAACAAGTAGTTATCCGTTTAAGAACATTGATAAGTGCTGGAAAAAGAATATTAAATTATAGATTAATCAGCACTTATCACAAGCAAAACAAAAGAAAAGAATGTGAAATAGGGGAGACCCTGTTCACGACTATTTCGGCGACTCAGCAGCCAAATTCAAAGTAACAACAGTGTCTGCGGTGGTGCTTGGGGTCATGGGACTTGCGGTCGCCCAACGGGTGGCCGATGGTCAATGGCGACTGATGGCCGACACTATCAAACCCATCAAATAAACACAGGTTCCGCCCCTTTAAACTGTGGAATAGAGGTATCCGACAGTTGAAACCTCGGCCATAAACCTCGGCGGGGCACCGGAGAGAGACCCCCGACGACAAGCCCCGACGGTAGAACTAACCAAAAATAAGAAGGAACAAGTTCATTTCTAAAAACAGGGGAAACATGGGTAACACCCTTCTCGAGCAAATTTTGGTTATCACCGGTTGAAATCGAAGCTCCAATGACCCCGAAGGAAGATGAGAGACATAGCTCAAGGGGGCAGGGTCCTTAACAGGTTTTCCAACAAGGATTGGCTGCAGTAAGGGTACAAACAACAACCAGCAAACAGAGAGGGAATCAAAAAAATCCAGTGATGGGCTTTGATCGGGAGCCTAGATTCTCCGGTGGGATCGAAGAGAAGATCAAAGGGGCCTCTAAATAGGCTAGAGGAGGTCGGAATCCGCCTCGGCATTGGATTTGTCCAACGAAGTCGGAAGGAAGGAGACTCCCATCGGGAGTCTACTTCCTTCATCGCACATGCTGAGCATGTGTGTGCACCCTCCCTTTTTTTGGGTCGTATTCAACTAAACCAGTCAAATGGACCAAGCCTAATCTATAAACATCTTACATGAATCAAACCTACATAAATGGTTTGTCCCTCAGCATATGGAGGATTTTTTGCGAGAATTGATATAGTAAATGCTCTATGAGCATCTTCGTTTATTCGTAATCAAACATCCAATTTTGGCATTAGGCTCTACCCCTTTCGATATGCATAAAATTTAATATTGAAGAGTCCAAGTTTATTGGTGTTAGATTAACTATATGTTTGTCTTGTCAAGTTCATTGTCGACAACTTAATTCCATAAACCTTCAATATTTTCTCCTCCCTACTATTAGAAGACTTAATTTTCCCATCTATTTCAAAAGAACTTCTTTACTTGTTGGATGGTTCCTTTAATTAGGTTGTTTTTCCTAGTGCTTTTTTGGGGAGTCAATAATGTTGTATCTTCTTTTGAGCCACAAATTCTTGTTGCTAATTCTGCCTTTCTATACTTTCTAAGAACTCCCATCTCTCAATGGTTAAATCTATCAATACCTTGGATGCTAATGCATACTTTTTTCCTTTTTTTCTTGGCAATAACCAAATACGATAACACTAAATGGTGATAAGGATAGTTTATCTTCATGGACTTTTTCAGTTTTCTTTTTTTCCCCGATACATTCATTTATACATATTGGGTCCATTTTCGACTGCTCACTTATAGCATTAACATCATTTGTGCAGCTAGCATGTCCATTTGTCGTGGAAAATATGAGAATAATTTATGATAAGATCTCTTTATTGTAGGGATCAAGTTTTGATAACATACATGCTTGTATAAGTCATAGCTACTCCAATTTGAGGACATACTGAAAATGCACTAGAAAAAGGATTTGAGATATCATGAACCTAAAAGACGGAAAGGTGCATAAATGTTGCCCAAATAGAATTAGGATCTATTTGATATGCACAATATATCACAAGACCAAATGTCAATAGGTTAACAAGTGAAAATGCACTAGCTTTTGATTTCCAAAGAAATACAACCATGCATTATCGAAATCTTTAATGGTAGCCATAAAAGGGGTATATTACAAATCAACAAATAAGAAAAATGGGGAGAACTCATCTCTAACATTTTAAGGCAATTGTAGGAAATGTGATGTGATATATAGGGTGAAATAGAGTGTAAATAAGGGATGATTAGAAAAACTTTATAAATAATCTTAGGTTAGGCATTTAGTTATAATCAATGATGACATACTATAACTTAGTAATTATTTCAAAAAATGATAAAGCCTCTTAGCCTAAGGCCTCTTAGTGTTGAATAGAAAAACTTGTAGGTGAAGTGTCATGCCTAGACTCGATGGCCCGAGCCGAGCATGTGACAGATGGACGCACATCCTTAGGGTTAACTGCATAAGACATGCAGGGCCTACATTTTGATTCATGCACATGTCATCCCAAACTTAGGTAGTGGTAGAGATAAATAAACTAATACATTTATGCAAAAGAATAATCCATAATTACTAATAAAAAAATCTATCAAATTATTTCAAGAAACATGATGCAAGAGCATCTCCCTCATTCCCTTGGGCATGGCACATTGGGTCTAGGTGTGTAAGAAAAAAATCAAGTCCAAGTTGTGGTGTGATTGAGTCCATGCAATAAGTGATTTAATTCACAATGAGTTAGTGTCTTCAACGCCTAATCAAATTGAGTCGAAGGTGTTGAGTAAGTCATTAATTAATTAGGAGTGGCTACATGTCATTTGGATAGGGTTCTTACGAGTAGAATTTGATCTCATGCGCAAGATGGAGTCCTACTCTTGCTTGCGGCTGAAATCCTCTTCCTTTTCTCCCATTCTCATGTTAAGAAGGACTTCTGCGTGTGGCTAAACCTCAATTGGCAAGTTGTCTAGTTGATCAATTAGGAGATTTGAATTTAAAAAAGAGTCCTTATATAGATAGGAGTCCAAATAAAATTCTGGTTGTAATCCTTATTCTTTGCCAACCTCCCTCTCTCTAAAGGAAAGGTATGAAGAATGAAATCAGAATTTTGGTATTTGAAAAAAAATCCTTTCTTTTGTGTACATAAAGAGAGCCTCTTCTTAGTTTGGTGCGATGCCAAAAGGGCTGAGGAAAAGGTGGGACGCCTCCCTTTCACGCCTTCAAAGAATTGGGTTGGTTTGGATAAGACTTCCATAACTAACTTAACCTTATCCTTATCTTTTCTTTGTTTCACGCCTCCACCCCTTATGTGTGCCATCCTTGATTGCCACATCAGCTACCAGCAATTCCGTCACGCCCCAAACTCCCTCACGTTCCCCCTTGGAGTCCAATTCAATGACAAGTCCAACCAATCCCATTTCAGCCTACATGCAATTGATTTAACCAATTTCAGCAGTCCACTAGGATTGGTGCCCAAATTTTATTAATTGGTCAATCCTCCTCGAACCCAATCTTATTTCAACCAGCAACCCATCTTCTTCTTCCTCCCTTTCCACCAACAAAGAGCCCTAGCCGCCATTAACAAGGAAAGAAAAAAAATAAGAAGAAAAGAAAAAATTCTGCAATCCACCCCGATTGCGTCAATGGGTATCAGAGCGAAGATCATCATGAGCACTCGCAGCGGACGCCCCTACAATCTAGAGAGGCAACTTGCTGAAAATGTGCATGAACTCACCCAGCAAGTGGCTACCTTGAATCAGAAGGTGGACACCATTTGGGAACGCCTCTTCTCCGAGCCAAACAAACTTGAAGATGATCATGGCATTCCTGCACACCCTGAAAATCCAGAAGTGCCGTTCGGAGGAGAACCCGATGTTGAGTGTTTCTCCCCAAGGGGTCTATCACCCCAAAGACCATCCAGGGGTCAGCGGATGTCACCTCTAAATATTCCTCGTATGGGGAATAATTTCAGAAACTCCTATGTTTACCGAAATTAGCGGAAGTGTAACGACTCCGACGAAGACATGAAGCGGGTTCGCGTAGAAGTTGCTGATTACAGCGGAAGTATGGACCCAACCCACTTCTAGGATTGGCTGATGTCCCTCGAAGATTACTTCGAGTGGTTCAGCATATCCAATGAAACCAAGGTGTGATTCGTAAAGATGAAGCTAAAGGACCAAGCACGCGTATGGTGGCATAGCGTTGAAGAGAAGCTTCATCGACTTCGAAAACCCCCTATCAATGATTGGGAGGAGATGAAACTTCGTCTGAAGGAGAAGTTTCTTCCCCTCGACTATGAGGAGAACTCTTCGAAGAACTTCTGAAATATCGTCAAGGAAGCTCTTTCGTAGAGGAGTATATGGCCTGGTTCCATGCGTTGATGATCCGCAGCAACCTCACAGAGACGGAGCGACAATCCCTAACTTGGTATCGATCTGGGCTGAGGGATGACATCAAAGGGGAGTTGATGACGATGCACATCTTCAGCTTAGAGAAGGCATAACAACTCGCCATTTGAGTTGAATCACAGCTGCGACAAAGGCGCCTTGCACAAGCACTGGTTGTACGACGGTTTCTCGAACACAGCACCAACCGAGATGTTCCTTTTTCTCGAGGTAACGCCTCTGTTTTTCGGTAGGGGCGTAAATACGCAAGAGACGCCCGTAACCGCTACAGCAAATACAGCCTTTACGCCTACTCGCTTACCGAAAGCAAGAGCAAGGGAAGATTTCTTTATCTCAATCCGTGCTGGACCGATCGATATACCAATAATAAAGTCTCCAGTCAACTGGTGGAATACATCGCATCAACCTGGGAGCATTAGCCGATCTGGTACAGATCTGAAACCTCTGTTAATCGAAGTACATATCAGGATAGAGGTGCCACAAGGGCCAATGAAAAGGATAAAGGTCCTATGTCACAATCTACGCTGCAAGAAAAGAACTCTGTTGAATGCTACAAGTGTGGCGGGCGAGGCCATTTCGCCGTCGTTTGCCAGACTCGAGACCAACATTTTGCGTTGGTATGTAAGAAAGACGAGATCATAGGGCCTTCTAAAGTTCCTCCTTCCTCTCAGCCCGCTAATGAAGAAGGAAATAAAGGGAGCAAAAAATATGATGAAGAAGCCCTTGCGGTTAAGCTAGAAGCTTCGAATCTACCCGTGTGCGTCTTGCGACGAATTCTTATGGATTACAAACAGGAGGAGAACGTGGAGAAAGATTGGAGGCGCACCAATATCTTCCTCACTTGCATCGAGCATGCCAACAAATCTCTAAACCTCATTATCGACAATGGAAGCTGCATGAATATCATATCCAAAGATGTGTTGAAAAAGCTGAATTTGAAACCGATACCGCATCCAAAGTCGTATTGGATAAGTTGGATCGAAGACTCCTCCATCCCTGTTAAACAAAGATGCTTGATTAGTTTTTCACTTGGTAAGAACTTTCAAGATGAAGTATGGTGCGATGTTCTGCCCATAAAAGCGTGCCATCTTCTTCTAGGAAGACCATGGTTGTATGATCGTAGTGTCGAGTATGACGGTCGATCTAATTGTTATTCTCTATATTGTGCCACCAAAAAAGTTGTATTAAAACTCCTTCGGATCACTAATTTTACCTCTGAAAATCTGATAATCCAACGGGTTTTAACCATGAGAAAGTTTGAAGTTTGTAGCCGAGATTGGAGTTATGTATGCACTAGTGTCTAGGAAAGTTAGAGGCTGAAATTTCAGAAGTTGTTCCTCCTGATTTCAAGTCCATATTGGATGATTTTTCTGATGTAACCCCTGATTTGGTGCCTGGTTCAAGCTTACCTAATCTTCCTGCATACCGGCTGAATCCTAGAGAACACGAAGAGCTTCACCGCCAAGTCCAAGAACTTTGTGATAAGGGATTCATCCGAGAGAGCCTCAGCCCATGTGCCATCCCAGCTCTACTTAGTCCCAAGAAGGATGGTTCATGGAGGATGTGCATGGACAGTAGGGCAATCAACAAGATTACAGTGAAGTATCGACGATCCTGCGGCTTGACGACATGCTGGATTGTTGCATGGAGCCATCATCTTCTCGAAGTTGGACCTTCGAAATGGCTACCACCAGATCAGAATTAGACATGGGGATGAGTGGAAAACAACATTCAGGACCAAGGATGGACTCTTCGAATGGATGGTTATGCTCTTTGGTCTCTCTAATGCGCTAAGCACCTTCATGCGGAAATCAAGTGCTGAAATCGTACATTGGGCGCTTTGTAGTTGTTTATTTTGATAACATATTAATTTTCAGTTGCAGCCGTATGGAACACTAACAACATCTTCGCCAAATGCTTCTCACACTTCGATCAGAAAAGCTTTATGTCAACCTAAAGAAGTACTTCTTTGCTGAATCACAAGTACCATTTCTTGGCTTCATAATTTCATATTGAGGCGTTGCAGTGGATCCGGAGAAGGTTCAAGCCATTCGAGAGTGGCCGACACCAAGCAATATCCATGACGTGAGGAGTTTTCACGGCTTGGCTTCCTTCTACCGTAGGTTCATAAGGAATTTCAGCAGCATAGTAGCACCAATGACCAATTGTATGAAGGCTGAAAATTTTCATTGGACGCCGGCCACCACTAGAGCTTTTGAAGACATCAAGGAGCGTCTAACCCAAGCCCCAATTCCTTAACTTTTAGATTTTGATCAACTCTTCGAGGTCGCTTGTGATGCTTCTCACATTAGGATTGATGGAGTTTTGAGCTAAGAGGGTCATCCCATCGCCTTCTACATCGAAAAGCTCAATGACGCCAAGCGAAGGTATTCTACTTATGATATTGAGTTTTATGTTGTAGTTCAGACCCTCAAACATTGGAAGCACTATCTCCTACATCAAAAGTTTGTCATGTACACCGATCACGACTCTCTAAAGTACATCAATTCTCAAAAAAAGTTAAGTGCGCGACATACCAGATGGGTGGATGTACTGCAGCAGTTTACTTTTGTGCTGAAGCATAGACCGGATGCAGAAAATCGAGTTGCTAATGCTCTTAGCTAGAAGACACATGTTCTCACTCTCTTGAATGCAGAAGTAACGAGCTTCAATGATCTGAAAATTTTATATCTTATTGATGCATATTTTCAGCCTATCTACACCGAAATTTCAGCAGGAAATCACTAGCAGCATTCTGATTTTTCGATCCATGATCGGTTTCTCTTCCGTGGCATGTGCCTATGTGTCCCAGAAACCTCTCTTCACGACCACATCATTCGGGAGGTTCATGGAGGCAGCCTTGCTGGTCACTTCGGCTGTGACAAGACCGTCGCCATGATGGAGGATAGGTTCTATTAGCCGACCCTGCGCAAGGATGTGCACTGAATCATCAAGCATTGCCGAACTTGTCAACTCGCCAAGAGAGCAAAATCTAATGTCAGCCTCTACTTTCCATTGCCATTGCCGAGTTCACCATGGGAGGACTTTAGCATGGACTTCATGCTAGGATTGCCCAAGACGGTATGAGGACATGATTCTATTTTTGTCATTGTTGACAGGTTCTCTAAGATGAAGCATTTTGTACCACGTGCAAAAACTTATGATGCATCCCGAGTTGCTGATTTGTTCTTGAAAGAAGTGATTTGCTTACATGGACTACCAAAGATCGTTGTATCTGGTCGTGATGTTAAGTTCGTCAGCTATTTTTGGAACACACTTTGGGGGAAGCTTGGCATCCATCTTTCTTTCTCCAGTGCCTATCATCCCCAAACCGATGGGCAGACTAAGGTGGTCAACCGCAGTCTTGGAAATCTTCTTCGATGCTTAGTCTGGGATCATGTGAAGTCATGGGATTTGATTTTACCTCATGCCAACTTTGCTTACAATAGTAGTGTCAATCGGACTATAGGATTGTCACCTTTCGAGATTGTTCTCGGGTTCAAGCTGTGGCAGCCCATTGATCTCATTCCACTTTCCATCAACACGAGGACCAGCAAAGGTGGTGAGGATTTTGCTAGGCACATATAAAACATTCATGCTAAAGTTCGACGTCGTTTGGTCACTAACACCAAGATTTATAAACAGCAAGCAGACTTGAAGTGACGTCCCCTAGAATTCAAGATAGGAGACCTTGTGATGATGCGGTTGAGTGCTGATCGTTTCCCCCGCAGAAATTTTCAGAAGCATCATCCTCGTCGAGCCGGTTCCTTCAAGGTGCTGAAATGAATGGGACCTAATGCGTATGTGCTTGATTTGCCTGAAGACTTGCAGGTTAGCCCAATCTTCAATGTTGAAGACATGCAGCTCTACGAAGGTCACTATGCTGAAGATGAAGACCCTCCAGCCATACAACCATCACTACCATGTTGATTAGCTCCAAAAGACACTATTGAAGACATCTTGGATGATCAGATCGTGTCCACACGCCGAGGAGGATATAAAAAATTTTTAGTTAAATGGAAAGGCAGACCAATTTCAGATTACTCATGGTTGAAGATGGAGGAAGTCCAACGGCTGAACTCGGACCTCTACGAGCTCTACGAGTCACGAAACTTGACAGAGTTGAGTCTTTTTCTAGTCGAGGGAATTGATGCAGGAGCATTACCCTCATTTCCTTAGGCGTGGCACATTGGGTCTAGGTGTGTGAGGGAAAAATAAAGTCCTAGTTGCGGTGTGATTGAGTCCATGTAATAAGTGATTTAATTCACAATGGGTTAGTATCTTCAACGCCTAATCAGATTGACTCCAAGGCATTGAGCGAGTCATTAATTAATTAGGAGTGGCCACAAGTCATTTGGATAGGGTTCTTAGGAGTAGGATTTGATCTCATGCGCAAGATGGAGTCCCACTCTTGCTTGCGGCTGAAATCCCCATCATATTCTCCCATTCTCACGCCAAGAAGAGCTTCCACGTGTGGCTAAGCCTCAATTGGCAAGTTGTCTAGGTGACCAATTAGGAGATTTGAATTTTAAAAAGAGTCCTTATGTGGATAGGAGTCTAAATAAAATTCTGGTTGTAATCCTTATCCTTTGCCAACCTCCCTCTATATATAAGGAAAGGTATGAAGAATAAAATCAGAATTTTAGTGTTTCAAAAAAAATCCTTTCTTTTGTGCACGTGAAGAGCCTCTTCTTAGTTTGGTGTGACGCCAAAAGGGCGGAGAGAAAGATGAGATGCCTCCCCTTCATGCCTTCAAAGAATTGGGTTGGTTTGCATGAGACTTCCATAACTAACTCAACCTTATCCTTACTTTTCTTTGTTTCACGCCTCCACCCCTTGTGTGCACCATCCTTGATTGCCACATCAGCCACCAGCAATTCCTCCACGCCCCAAACTCCCTCACGTTCCCCCTTGAAATCCAATTCAATGAAAAGTCCAACCAATCCCATTTCAGCCTACATGCAATTGATCTAATCAATTTCAGCCGCCCAGTAGGATTGGTGCCTAAATTTTGTTAATTGGTCAATTCTCCTCGAACTCAATCTTATTCAACCAACAACCTATCTTCTTCTTCCTCCCCTTCCACCAACAAAGAGCCCTAGCCGCCATTAACATGGAAAGAAAAAAAAAGAAAGAAAAAATATTCTGCAACCCACCCCGATTGCGTCAAAACACTAGTCACTGTTTTCTGAACCCTAAGCTCCTCATTGCTTGATCTTAAGCCTCTTCTACCTAGCTACATCTGTATAAAGTTTAGAAGAAAGGTAATGAGCTTTAAAACTTAGAAAGTTACCAAAATATTTAATAAGATCAAGAGATTATACAAGAAAAGTAAAATTTTAGTTTGCACAATTTTTTCATATATATAAAAACATGCCAATGAACATATCAAGCCTATCAACATAGACTTGAAGGTATATAATGTATTTGGTCAAAATTACTTTTCAAATCAACCATGGATGGTCCATTCTCTCTCACTCTTCTAGTCTCTACGACTATGGTTATAATCGGCCTATGGCAAGCCCTGAAAGAGACTAGATCCTGATTACAACATGCTGTCCACCGGTCATGTGCTACAACACATCTTGATTAATTTGTTTCTGTGGAGGAGCGAAGAAAAGTTCAGCAATCGCCCCATTGGAGGCTTGGAAGAAAACTAGCTTTGAAATTATATGAAAAGATATGCTTCCATCAGCATGTACTAGCGATCAGTTCCGACTGGTTAGTCCCAAAAGAAAACTATCTCCTAGCTACCACACGTCGTCAACAAGCATGCACCAATGATCACCCCACTGGAGGCTCGAAAGAAGATTAGATTCTAAACCCTTGTGATCATAGTCGGACTAGCGAGTAGCAAAATCAGAACATATAAAATATCAACACATTTATTGATGCAATAAAACATGATTCATGCCTAATTAAATCATATCATACTGATCCAATATTTTACAATTTAATTTCATGAAACATGCATACAATATTTAATTTAAATATATTAGAAATAAATTAATTTCCAAATAATATAGACCAAATCATGCGTATGATTAAATACACTAGAAGTAGAGGTAACTTACAATTTCTGCTATAGAATCTCTCAAATTCGCTAACCAGAAAAATCGTCCAAACACCTAAAATAATCAAGTATCTTATTAGACTTCTATAAAGCATCATATAACTTAAAATATCCTAAGGTAGGGTCTAGTCCCAATTCAAACTACCGAAACTAGTCTAACATCTAGAGATCTTGATCTTCTCTTGATCATGCCTCCTCTCTATCTAGACCAGGTTTTCACCCGATCAAAGTAAGGTTTAGATCGAATTTATCAATTAAGAGAAAATTAGACCAATTGAAGAAAATTAAGCTCGATCTAGGTCATCTAATAAAGATAGAGATGAGAGAGAGATTCAGTCTAGGTTCAATCAGGGCCGAATTTTGATTCATCGGCAATGTGACTAAATCACTATCCATGGTTCAACCAACATGGGAAGGAGAGAGAGACCCGATCTAGGCTTGTTAGAATTTTGGACTTGATCCACTTGGTTTAGGTCCAATCAGGGGCTTGACCTATTTAGTTTGGATCGACCAACATAGAAAAAGAGAGACTTGATCTAGGTTTACTTGGACTTTGGGTTGATCTGAAGAGGAGAGATAATATCAGGGAACGATTTCCTTCTTCCGCCATTTTTTTCTCAAAATATTAAATGAGGAAAAAATGAGGAAAAAAGAAATTAAAAGAAGAAGAAGAGGAAGAAACACGGAGGAGGAAGAGAAGGAAGAGAGAAGAGAATAGAGGAGATAGAGGAGGAAAAGTAGAGGATTAGTGGTTTGACGGTGGTGCGCCCTGTGGTGAGGTGGTGCGGTTGACGGTGAGGTGGTTGCGAATGGTTCAACCATGTGCATGGAAGAAATAGAGGGAGAGGAAAGGGGCAACACGCGCTAGCAGCCTTGGCAACAACTCTCTTAGCCAAGGAAGAAGCAAAAGGGGGCAAATCTCATCGGCGAGCTACAGTGGCTGTGGATTGCGACGAATTTCGGTAGGAAGAGAGGGTGATGAAGCTTGGAACAAGGCATTCAAAAGCTGGAGAGAGAAGGGGGTGTTTTGGGCAATGATGTTTGGTTGTGGCACAATGGAAGTCAGAGATGAGGAAGAAAGGGAGAGGAAGCGGGGAGTGATGTGGTGAGAGATTATTCGAAGGGAAGAAAAGATTTAAAAAAAGTTTTAGGAGAGGATAAACTTGGCTCAATGGCAGATAGGATCGGTCATTCGTTGGTAGCAATGACCCCAACAGACGAGGAGTCCGCACTGGTCACGCTTTCCCAACGTCATCCCCAATGGTGAGAGATTAGGCAAAGAAATGTAATTTCCTCTATTCCTATCTCAATTTTGTTTTTTAAAATTTTTGAATGAAAGCCAAATGGGTCTATCGACTTTGATCTAGAACATGCGTAGTTGGCTTGGTTCTCGCATGAAGCTTCCAGGACCCCAGTGCCTAAGGTGTGAGAATTTTATGACAAAATATTTGAGAAAAATGAAGACATGCTTTAGAAAATGATCTTAAGTCAATGAAGGATAAAGTTTGGTCAGTTTGCATCTATACTACTGTTGCCCAGTAGATACAACCCAAGAGGGGGGGTGAATTGGGTCTTTTAAAACTTTTATGCTACTTCTAAAACTTTTTGATTAACTATGCTAAGTTGTATAGATACACAGTGAAAGTTAAACTTAGCAAGGTTTTGATGTATAGACTTTGACTTGATTAAATATGCTTGCAACTAAAAGATGTGCGGATAAGAATTAAGCAAGCAATTTATCTAAGTAAGTAAGTGTGTTAGTTAGACA
This sequence comes from Phoenix dactylifera, assembly GCF_009389715.1. Classification (NCBI taxonomy): domain Eukaryota; kingdom Viridiplantae; phylum Streptophyta; class Magnoliopsida; order Arecales; family Arecaceae; genus Phoenix; species Phoenix dactylifera. The sequence continues at coordinate 46,814 of NW_024068746.1, forward strand.
ATAACTAGAGGCATTACAAACACAAAGGACATATAGTGGTTCGGTGCACCCCAGCACCTACATCCACTCCCCAAGACCTCTTGGGAATTTCACTATAATCCTACCGATTACAGCCGGTTGTTTTACAAGCTCACAACCCAACTTGTTGTTTTACGAGCGCACAACGAACTCGGTCGGTTTTCCCAGGCTCACCGACTAGAACCACTCCGATTGTTTTTCCGGGCTCACAATCAAACCCTTACACATTGGTTTTACCCTCGGCTCACCAACAAACCTAAACCCCGTTGGTTTTCCCTCTGGCTCACCAACAAACCTTAATCCCGTTGGTTTTCCCTTTGGCTCACCAACAAACCTTACACCGTTGGTTTTCCCTTTGGCTCACCAACAAACCTTTAACCCCTTGATTCAATCCCTTGATTGAATCAAGTTACAAGATATTAAAACAAAGAATAAAAACAAATCAAAGCTTCTTAAACAAGCAGATATGACAATATAAACAAATAGAGTAAAGAGAAGCCCTCAAACGAGTTTTGAAGATGGAGGAGCTCGGCTTCTTCTTTACTTGATCCTCCTCTGATTTGGCATGAAGTAGAGGATCCCCGAGGCAGCACACGGATGGAGAGGAAGCTTTCGGATTCACTTGGATGCTCTTCTTCTCTCTATTTCGTTTTGGATGGCCCTTTTGTGCTTATGGGAGATTTCCTTTGTAATCTCTTTGAGATCTCTTTCCTAGATGATCTCTCCCACTTCCATGCCTTCTCCCCTAGCTCTCCTCTTGTTTTTATAGCTTTAGATGGCGTGGAAACAAGAATCTAGCCGTTAGAGACAAAAATAGAGCCGTTGGACACAGTCTGCACTTCCTGACAATATTACCGTTGGGATCGGAGTCGACTCGCGCGATCAGGAGTCGACTCGCCTGTTGCAGGAGTCGACTCGTGCTTTACTGGAGACGACTCGGCCACTGTTCCAAATTTGAATTATGGTGCATCCTCGACTGGGAGTCGACTCGTCTTAACCCGGAGTCGACTCGCCAACTTCTGGAGCTGACTTGGCAATTTCGGAGTCGGCTCATCCACTGAAGTCCGTGGATCCAATTTTGAATTTTGTCCTCTCGAGTCGACTCGACTGTCCTGGGAGTCGACTCGAATCTCAGACCCCGAACTCCCGATCCTCTGTCTTTTGGCTCGTCCAGTCTTGGAGTCGACTCGAACTTCCTTGGAGTCGACTCGGCTCTCAGTTTGTGAAACACAACCTTCTGCCATCTTGGTGTAGCGCTGCCTTGGAGTCGACTCGAGCTGTCTGGGAGTCGACTCGAATCTCAGAGGCAGTAACTTGGTTTTCTGTCTGTTGATGGTCGCGGAGTCTCGGAGTCGACTCGTGCAATGCGGGAGTCGACTCGAATCTCAGAGTCCCAAAAATGCTCTCTGACTTTTTCCTTGTGTTCCGCTGAGAGTCGACTCTTGCTTTCTTCGGAGTCGACCTACCAACCATCGGAGTCGACTCGCGTTCCACTGGAGTCGACTCGAATCTCAGACCCGAAAACTGCTCTCTGACTTTTCTGCCTGTGACTCCTAGGAGTCGACTCATACTTCTCCGGAGTCGACTCATACTTCTCTGGAGTCGACTCGAATTCCACTGGAGTCGACTCGAAGACTGTTCTTTTGAATTTTTCTTTTGATTTTACTCCTCCAATTTGAATCCTTTGAACTTTAAGCTTGGGCCAATAAATTGTAGCTTTCTTCCAACTTGAGAGCTTTGGAGGCCTTCTTGTGTTCTCCCAACTTGCTATGTTCCTTGCAAAATAAATATCTTTCTCCTTGCAACATAAGCATTAGTATCTATACTTCAAGGTTTTGTGATCATCAAAATCAATTTATGAATCAATCTTTGGGTCATCAATCTCCCCCTTTTTGATGATGACAAAACTTGGAGTATATGCAATATAAAAGATATTGATTTCTAGAAGTAATACATAGCTAAGTTGCATGAAGTAGAAAACATATATATTTAAAAACATACTTCATGATAATGCTTTAGATTTAATCAGCTTAACACAATCAACATATTTAAATTTTAAGCTGATTTGTATTCAATTCAAAGTAATAAAGCATTCTGAGTATATAGCATATACTTAGATATTTCTCCCCCTTTTTGACAACATCAAAAAGATAGTGAAACATTAAGTACAAAGATCAGATCAGAACACATCGAGTGTGAATTCAAGAGATTTTCTAATTTGATACCACAGATAGTTTTCTAATCAAGTGTAGGTGGAATCTTCCTTAGGTTAATTCAAGAAGTACCACAAATGATATTCAAGGAAAAACATGAGTGTAAATCTAACCTCTCTTTAATAATAAGTATGAAAGCTTGTTCATTGAAGAACGTTTGCCCAATCTATTAAGTATTTTATCAACATGAGAGCAATTTAATTGATTTTCAGAGTAAAAGATCAAAACTTATATACTTGAAAAACATATCATCATGTTGGATCATGACTTCAAAGTTCTTTTTATGATAATAAGAGCATTGGGGCACAAATACCAAAATATGAATTCATGCAATTTATGATATATCTTAGAGCTCTTTTAAGGACTTTCTTTTATTCCTTTAGAAAATAAGCACGATTTGATACATATATAAAAATATGAATTGGCACAATATTGAAGTTCTAAAGAGCAAGCCAATTAGGACTCATTAGTGAATTCCAAAATAGATTTTCTAAAAGATACTCAAGAAAATTTTACACGTTATTCTCCCCCTTTTTCATTAAGTTAGAGGCTCTTTAAGCTCAACTTGCAATTTGGTTCATGATTTATGCATAAGATATACTAACCAAATAACACGCCTCAAGGTGTATCATAAAGATTTTCAGATTAAATTTCAGATGATACATATTGGAGAGTATTAGGATCATTTTTCATTTTGTATTCTTCCTCTCTCCTTTAGTTATAGATATACGTGATTAAGTTCCGTGAGACCTCTCCTTCTGAAATTTTCTTTCTCCCCCTCTATTGATCATTCCATTTAAGAGTTTAGAATTTGAAAATAATGTTCAATAAAATTGTCAATCTCAAAACTATATTTTCTATAAGTTTCAGCTTATTTTCACAAGACTCAAGGTTTGAGATAAGACAACCTTTATAGAACTCATCTCAAGGTAATTAAAGCGTGTCTTGTAATATAAGGAGGTTCATCAAAATCAATCCATAAAATTTAAGGTATACATCAAATTGAAGTAACTTTAGGATAAGATACTGAATATCTAAAGCTCCCCCTCAAAAGATGCATACTTCTTTAATCATTCTTTTCTTTTGTTGAATTTCAGATTTTAATGACAAACGTGAATAGAACTGAAATTCTATGATATCGAGAATGGAGAGTGATCAAGAATTATTCAAAATTTATAGCAATCATCCTTTTTAATCTATCAAGAACAAGTTATGCTTCCTCTTAATCTTTGAGAAAATGTACTGAAATATTAATCAGAAAATGATTCATTTGACGCTCAGTTTCTTTCAACAGCATTTACATTTTCTTTCTTTTAGAGTCATTTGAGTGAGGTGAAATATTTCTAGCTTTTAGATCATTCACTCTATATATATTCTGATGGAAATCTTTAAGAATGTAGGAGAGAAAAACATATAGATGATCATTGAGGTATATATATTTATAGAACTCAATTTCTTAATGATAGTTTTTCAGCGATGTATACATGAATCACAATAAATCTTTTTAATATCAAAATAAAATCATATATTTAGAAATTTTTGTTTGCAATCAAGATCATCGAAAGACACATCATTTGAACCAATATTAGTATACTTTGAAGATAAGAAATGATATGTTTCGGATGCGTATCGGAGCAATCACCAAAGGCATCAAAATTAATTCTGTTTTTCTTAAAGTAAGACTTTATTTTAAAATTACATTTAGTTTAAGCTTTTATACAAAATCAGATTCTGAATTACATAGGATTTTCAATAAAAGCTTTCTAAGTCATAATATGAGATATGTATCTTTCACAATGTAGCTCATCTTAAATTGTTACGATTGAAAAATACATATTTCAATAACATTAAAGCACTTTCAGAATCTTTGTGTTTAATTTTGAGTTTCGATACACAATAAAGGATATTTTAACAAGTATTAGGACATTATGTATCAAAGTTAGGCAAGTAGAAAGATAGATCAATATCAATTTATTTTTCCTAAATAGAGATGTTCTTCTCTTCTCCTTTCTACAATTTTATTTAGCTTTCAGATTTTAACAATGATTGTGAATGACAAATCTGAAATTTCTTTTCAATAAAACTAAACAAAAGATGTTATGTAGCAATTCAAACATTCAATCAAATTGTCCAAGTATGAAACATTACAAAATATTGAGAATCCATAAATCAAGACATTATACCATATGCAAAATATACCATGTGTTAAGTCATGCATTAAAATACTAAGTACAAGAATGTCAAGGATCAAAATCAATTCTTTTCAAATAAACTCCCCCTATTTAAATATAATCTTGCAATGATTTCATCCTTAAAGTGTGTTTTCAAGTGATTAAAAATTTGACTTAATTCTACTTTCATTTACTTTGTTTTTCATTTATAACTTTCTTATGCTCTATACTCTATTTGCTCCCTATCCGGTGGAGTTGGGAAGGGGCACGAGGTACTACCACTAGCCTCCCTCTTGTGCCGTCCCTAATATGCCCTACACCGAATAGTTGGGTCAAATAGTGCCGGGTACTACCACTAGCCTCCCCATTGGCACCATCCCTATGATGAGCAATATAGAAAGGTTAAAATGTTCACTCCAAACTCTCCCTGTTTGAGTGTAATTAATTATGGATTTTATCCCTTCCAAAAGAATGCTCACACAAGTCTCACAAATGTGTCGAATATATTAAGTTTGTTTTGCTTTTCCTTAAGGTTGAAGTGTTTGCCTCTACTTGGATTTTACTTCTCTTGAATAATATCCATTTTCTTTTCTTTATCTCTCTCTCTTTTTGTTATTCTCAAGTAATTTTCATGAGAGAGCAGAATAGAGAATTAATCTTACGTATCATATATATGTATATCATGCAAACAATATTTTCATTATGCTCAAGGTTTCATAACTTCTCACAAGTTATTTTACATCAACATTTTAAGCATATACTTGTGTATTTCATGGTTATGACATAGGCAAAGATATATTTTAGTTTGGGCAAACCATGAAATAATTTCTAAAAGTATAAGTCAGTCAATACACATATAGACATGATATCAAAAATTAATAATTAAAGAATTTAATCATGCCATAATAAGATTTAAGTTACTGACTTTGCTCAACTAATTTGTGAGAAAGGTATCTAAATTACCTATTCATTATATGTTCTTCAAGCCAAACTAGATTTCTTATGTGTGAACTTTTGGCTGAAGAAGATCCTCTCTCTTGTTTGCATGTAAATGTTTAGTGTATCTTTCATGAAGATATCCTTCAAGTTGAAATCTCTCATTTTTCTTTCTTGAAGGAAGGTCATTAGTTTCTTTAAGATACAAAGCATTCATCCAACATATATATTTTTTAACTAGATGACTCAATATAAGATATGACAATAGTTGCATGTTGAGTCACTTTACTCAAGAGATTGCCTAAATATAAGCAAGCACATATCATTTGAACTAAAGAGATAGATTCATTAACCAAGATAGTTTAAGTCAATTTAGTTTAGATTCTATTTGCTTAAGATAATTATCAATAAGATATGTTAACTATGTTTTAATCAATTTATCTTAAACATTTGTTTCTATCAAAATTCAGATTATGATTCATTTGTTATCAATAAATTATGATTCATTAGAGTTAGATTGAAGTCTTGCATAAGGGCACATAATGATCACACAATCTGGTCTATTAGGTGTTTGATGAAATAATTATTCTATCATGCTTTTGATGCTTGTTCCAAATCACATATTGCTTTATCATATTGGTAATGAGTGTTTTCAAATAAGGTGGTTATTTTACATAGATTTTTTTTTTTTTAAATGAAATAACCACATAGACGTATATTCTACACATTCATTTGACAGAATATAAAGCTCATAAAGCAAGCAAATGATAATGGTGATCTTTACTTCTAATCATGCAAGAATTTCATCAAGATCTAATTCATCTTTTCTTGATTGAATCTTTTAGTAGTCACCAATTTTTCTTCATTAAGTGCATTTCTGAAAACTCAATTTGGTTCTAATTATTAACAAGTTTTCAGATTGTCATATGTAAAAGATTAAACATATCCATATATAATTTGATTTTAGTATCTTGATAATGAATCATTAGTCTCATAAAGAATAAACTGAATTGATATTTCTTTAACTAGAATCTTTTCATTGAATATTCTATATGCATTGCTTGATGAATGATATCCAAGGATAGAAATATCTTTATCAGATTTGGCATTATTTTCATAAGAATATATCAGGTATAACGTGTACGACTGAAAAATATGAAAGATATGCAGTAGTTCATTTTCTATTTTTCAGAAGATCAAATGGAGTTTTCATCAAATATAGACCTAATAGAAACCATATATATGACAAGCAATGATGATAGCTTTTAAATGACTATCGTACAACATTGCCTTTTTCATTTCTTCAAGGATTCTATTAACCCTATTTTACTTATGGTGTTCTTTGGTGCAGAAATAATTGTATTCAATATTATTTCTGTGCACAACTTAATACAAAATTGGTTTTCAACACTATGCCATGATACTTCTTTTACTTTCATAGTTTGCAAACCTTTTTCATTTGATCCCTTTCACAAGATTTAGCAAATGCAGAAAATACTTTAATTTTACTTGCCAAAAACAAATCCAATGTAAGCTTGTGAAAACTTAGTGATGGAAACAACATCTTTAGATTTAGAAATTGATTCTTGTTTGTTTCCTTAGTTAACATGCATAGTAAACTTTGACCTTGCAGAAGATATTCTAAGTAAACCAATGACAAGATCTTTTGAGATTAGGTCCATACTAGCATAAGTTAATTTTATATGCCAAAAAGAATTCTTTGATCATAGTATTTATAATACATATATTCAAAGATATACCAAGTACACATTTTCATATCTATGATCAATGAACAATAATGCCATGGATAAAAACTCTCAGTCAAGCATATAGAGAATTCATTGAGTTATTCTTAGGAGAATTGATTTACCAAATTATCCATCTATAAGTAAAGCATAATCTAGAAAGATGGAGTGATTTGGATATATTTTCTTTTCATATCAGAAATATCACTTATATCACAAGAAAAGAATGATTAATACTTGCAAGATGTGTTTTAATCAACTAATAAAACAATTTCAGTATGAGAGGATGCGAGAATTACTGATTTCATTATTATTTTTTTTTGTTAATAACTTTTTAAGTTTCTTTATGTTCCATGGGTACCTTGGTACACCTATGTGTCCATCCTCATTTTCTCATTTTGGGTACCCAAGCTTGCTTGAGTCCTTGAGAGTTAGGACATATGGTTCCTTTTGGAACCCATATCTGTTTAATAGTAATAACTTTACCATTTAATTTAATTATACTAGAACGATAGGTAAAGTTGTTATTCCCATCCTTTTCATTTTTGAAATAAGTTATCTTATTTAATGGTTTGCTTGATAAATTGATAACCTTTTTCTCTAGAGATTTATGGCTAAGTGAAGGAGTCAAGCTAAATTTTGATTTATCAAAATCAGCATGTTGGCTTTCAAACATCATTTTTAATCTTTCTGAGCTTACGGTGAATTTGTTAATGCAAGATTTTAATTGATTAATTTCTTCGCGTAAGTTTTGATTTTCTTTAATTAAGCTATGATTTTTCTGAATCAATTCTTCTGAAAATGACCTTAAGCTTTCATTTTCAGAATTTAGTTTCTTAAGATTTTTATTCTTTACAGTTAATTTTCTACATTCACTATACAACTCATGAAAAGCATTTAATAATTCATCATAAGAGAATTCTTCTTGAAAATCATTTGAGGTAAGAGTAGATTCAGATTTTACCTTGTCTTCTTGTGCCATAAAGCACAAGTCAGTTACCTCTTGTAGTTTCTTGGAGCTAATATCATCATTGTTGCTCCTAACCTTTATTTTTTGGCTTGACTCTTTCTTGGTCAAGGCTTTCTTCCTTTTTATCTCTTTCTTCCTTTCTTCTTGCTTTCTCTTTTTCCTTGTCTTTAGGAAGCTGATTTGCCTCGGAGTCGACTCGGACCTTATTGGAGTCGACTCGGCTAGCTTGGGAGTCGACTCGGAACTACTTGGAGTCGACTCGTTCACAGGGTCTTCAAGACTGTGTCTCTGCCTTTCAGACTGTTCTTCTCTAGGAGTCGACTCGGACGAACTGGGAGTCGACTCGGCTACTGTGGAGGATTCTGCAATCTCATTGTTAGTACGCAATTGAAGCACATGTGAGCTAATCTGAGATTTATCATAAATAGTTTCTAAAGTATCCCAGATCTCCTTAGCAGATAAGCATGCAGAAATTTCATTAAACTTCGTTTCATGAATAGCACAATATAATATGTTCATAGCATTAGCATTCAATTGTGCTAAGTCCTTTTCATTAATAGTTTTAGAGAGTGTATGAAGGTCATTTATTATGATTTTCCATAAATAATAGTTTTGTGATTGAATAAAAATGCGCATGCGTGCTTTCCAATATGTGTAGTCTATGCCATTAAACAGTGGAGGCCTATCAATTGATTGTCCTTCTCCTAGAAAACTATCTATTTGAGTTGTCATGATCTTTGGCTCTAGTCGGTTAAGACTACAAATAATATTTGAGCACCTGCTCTGATACCACTTGTTGCCCAGTAGATACAACCCAAGAGGGGGGGTGAATTGGGTCTTTTAAAACTTTTATGCTACTTCTAAAACTTTTTGATTAACTATGCTAAGTTGTATAGATACACAGTGAAAGTTAAACTTAGCAAGGTTTTGATGTATAGACTTTGACTTGATTAAATATGCTTGCAACTAAAAGATGTGCGGATAAGAATTAAGCAAGCAATTTATCTAAGTAAGTAAGTGTGTTAGTTAGACAATAACTAGAGGCATTACAAACACAAAGGACATATAGTGGTTCGGTGCACCCCAGCACCTACATCCACTCCCCAAGACCTCTTGGGAATTTCACTATAATCCTACCGATTACAGCCGGTTGTTTTACAAGCTCACAACCCAACTTGTTGTTTTACGAGCGCACAACGAACTCGGTCGGTTTTCCCAGGCTCACCGACTAGAACCACTCCGATTGTTTTTCCGGGCTCACAATCAAACCCTTACACATTGGTTTTACCCTCGGCTCACCAACAAACCTAAACCCCGTTGGTTTTCCCTCTGGCTCACCAACAAACCTTAATCCCGTTGGTTTTCCCTTTGGCTCACCAACAAACCTTACACCGTTGGTTTTCCCTTTGGCTCACCAACAAACCTTTAACCCCTTGATTCAATCCCTTGATTGAATCAAGTTACAAGATATTAAAACAAAGAATAAAAACAAATCAAAGCTTCTTAAACAAGCAGATATGACAATATAAACAAATAGAGTAAAGAGAAGCCCTCAAACGAGTTTTGAAGATGGAGGAGCTCGGCTTCTTCTTTACTTGATCCTCCTCTGATTTGGCATGAAGTAGAGGATCCCCGAGGCAGCACACGGATGGAGAGGAAGCTTTCGGATTCACTTGGATGCTCTTCTTCTCTCTATTTCGTTTTGGATGGCCCTTTTGTGCTTATGGGAGATTTCCTTTGTAATCTCTTTGAGATCTCTTTCCTAGATGATCTCTCCCACTTCCATGCCTTCTCCCCTAGCTCTCCTCTTGTTTTTATAGCTTTAGATGGCGTGGAAACAAGAATCTAGCCGTTAGAGACAAAAATAGAGCCGTTGGACACAGTCTGCACTTCCTGACAATATTACCGTTGGGATCGGAGTCGACTCGCGCGATCAGGAGTCGACTCGCCTGTTGCAGGAGTCGACTCGTGCTTTACTGGAGACGACTCGGCCACTGTTCCAAATTTGAATTATGGTGCATCCTCGACTGGGAGTCGACTCGTCTTAACCCGGAGTCGACTCGCCAACTTCTGGAGCTGACTTGGCAATTTCGGAGTCGGCTCATCCACTGAAGTCCGTGGATCCAATTTTGAATTTTGTCCTCTCGAGTCGACTCGACTGTCCTGGGAGTCGACTCGAATCTCAGACCCCGAACTCCCGATCCTCTGTCTTTTGGCTCGTCCAGTCTTGGAGTCGACTCGAACTTCCTTGGAGTCGACTCGGCTCTCAGTTTGTGAAACACAACCTTCTGCCATCTTGGTGTAGCGCTGCCTTGGAGTCGACTCGAGCTGTCTGGGAGTCGACTCGAATCTCAGAGGCAGTAACTTGGTTTTCTGTCTGTTGATGGTCGCGGAGTCTCGGAGTCGACTCGTGCAATGCGGGAGTCGACTCGAATCTCAGAGTCCCAAAAATGCTCTCTGACTTTTTCCTTGTGTTCCGCTGAGAGTCGACTCTTGCTTTCTTCGGAGTCGACCTACCAACCATCGGAGTCGACTCGCGTTCCACTGGAGTCGACTCGAATCTCAGACCCGAAAACTGCTCTCTGACTTTTCTGCCTGTGACTCCTAGGAGTCGACTCATACTTCTCCGGAGTCGACTCATACTTCTCTGGAGTCGACTCGAATTCCACTGGAGTCGACTCGAAGACTGTTCTTTTGAATTTTTCTTTTGATTTTACTCCTCCAATTTGAATCCTTTGAACTTTAAGCTTGGGCCAATAAATTGTAGCTTTCTTCCAACTTGAGAGCTTTGGAGGCCTTCTTGTGTTCTCCCAACTTGCTATGTTCCTTGCAAAATAAATATCTTTCTCCTTGCAACATAAGCATTAGTATCTATACTTCAAGGTTTTGTGATCATCAAAATCAATTTATGAATCAATCTTTGGGTCATCAACTACATTTCAAGCAAACAGAAATATAAACATTTATTATCCTCTTTTGGCATTAAAATAGAATTTTACATTACACCTGTAAAAAATTAGAAAGATTGTGAGACATACAAGTATTTTGGAATATGTAGCTACTTTGCCAATTATGTCATAGCCTATGTGATAATATGAAATTGCAAGGGTATGCCAAATTGCAGGATAATCTGATGATTTTTGAAAATCATTATTTGAAAAAATAATTATAGAAGAAAATACATTTTATCATGTTTGGTTGGTAAAAAAATACTCGAAAAATAACATTAGAAAAAAATTACTTTATTTGGTTAGAGATAATCTTATCTAAAAATATTGCCAAATTTCCAACAATGCCTTTAAATAGATAATTTAAGTAATTATGTTTTTTCTCGATCCATTTATCAGCTATTTATAGCTTTCTTGCATAAACAATATAAGTATAGCTATTTCAAATATTAATATATATATATATATATATATACATGAGTTAATAAATATTTTTAAATTAATTATACATTTGTTGAAATTATATTTCTTATTATAAATAAATTTATTATGTTTTGGTATATAAATAAATATATTAATTGTTAATAAATCCAATGTTAGATTTATGGATAAATAATATATATTTGCTAATTATTTATCAATAAGAAATATTTCTAAACAAAATATATTAATATATTAAATATATTATTAATATATTAAATATATTATTAATATAATTAGAATAATATCAATAATAAATATTTGTAAATAAAATATATTAATATATTAAATATATTATTAATCAATATCTTGATTTAATTAATATAATATAAGTGAGGGCATTTTCGTTAAAAAATGATATTTTCAGATTACTACTACTCAATAATCAGGCATGGAAAAATAAATACTGATCTTCTCTCTTTTAGAAAAATAGATATAGGACCCACCATTTTTTTCACCATTTTTTACGCCCTTTTTTTATACAAAACATGATAATTTAACATGCGATTTATAAAATAGACATAGGCATCGTTGGACCAAGTTAGATAAAGTTAAGCTGGTGAAAGCCACATCATCCTTGTTAGATTTGATGGTGTTTGGTCATGATAAATTCCACCAATTATGGAGGGATAGGCCAAAGGAGGAAGGTTCATCTATAATACTAATAAGTAGGCCAAAAGTTCGAGATGTCCGTGTTCAAGCATAAGGATGGATTGATGTCAAAGGTGTTTCAATATATAGAAGATTATGCTACAAAGACGACCAGCATAGATCGAAGGTAGATTAATGATGGGCCAACACCAACAGAGTACAAGTTTGATTATGTAAGCACAGTGGCTATTCTTATGGTCGTGCGGTAGTGGGAAGGAAACCAACATCAGCTACTTGGGTCGTTAGGAATGGAGAACTTGGATAACAACTGTCAGAGTAGATAGTTATTATGTATTTATATAAATATTAGATTTGTAGTCTGCATAAAAAATTCTTCGACAATCAATCCAATAAATTTTTATATTTTATTTTAATTTAATTTACTTTTTATCCTAGAAGTAAGCGTTACTTAGCTTTCTATCATAGCCCAGCACTGCACCCCTATTATAGCATAGCATTACACCTTCAATATATCCTAGCATTATACCTCCTTATCCACCTTCAAATGGTAGTGCGAGGGTAGTGAAAGTTTTTGAAGGTTAAGATACCTAGACCCATATTACTCTACATCCTTTCTTCGATCCCTATCATGACCTTTCCAACTTATTAGACGTCATTGGCACGCCTGCGCACACCAACCCTATTGTTGTAGAAAACTCAATGCCTTTCTTCGCCAGCCAATCGAGTTTTCTGGGATCCTGAGCTCCTTTGCACTTTCTTGGATGAGGCAGAAAAAATACCAACAATGAGTAATTATGAAGTTGGGTACATCACATTCAGAAGCCCGGTATAGCACTAGTTTGAGCAATACAGTGACTCTAACACTAGCATGGCATTTTTTTCCACCCTATATGAGCGAGCACCAGGAAACTCTGAATCCTAGGAAACTTGGTTGGGTGGTAAAGAAAGATGCCAAGTCTTCCACAGCAATGGGGTTGGCATGTACGGGTATGTTACCAGCATGGATCAGCCAGAAATATGATGATGAGGATTAAACACATGATAGAGATTAGCATGAGTCTAGGTGCCTTGACTTTCAAAACTTTTCGTCACTGCTGCACCACTATTCGAAGGTAGATAAGAATGTGTAGCATTGACCTATAGTAGGGTGTAGCACTGAGCTATGGTAGAAAGCTACATTATGTCTACTTATAGGTTAAAAGATAGGCCAGACTAAAAAAAAGATTTATTGGATTGATGAGCGAAGGGTTTTTCACAAAGTACACTTTCCTCTTATTTATACTAATAAATAGTAGATGTACACTCTGATAGTTATTCTCACATCTGACCTTCACTCCTCGCAGTTCTAGTAACTGATGCCAGTTATCTTCTACTATGCACGTTAATCGACGTCGTTGCTTTACAATTGTTAGATCGATAATCATATCTTTTCAGTCTAACACACAACTCTACATTTGAGACTATTTTTGAAACTGCTTCAATCACTTTAGTGTACTTCCCCATATTGTAGTTGATTATGGCTAAATTCTAAGCTTTCAACCTGCTTATGACTGAAATCTCCTCCTTCAGTCCATATCTCTAATTAGTGAAATTTGTTAGGGTCGAACTTTTCTTATTCTAGCAAGTGTTACATGATCTTCACTTGCTCTGATATTGTTAATCTTGATCTATGCGGTATTCACTCTTGGCTGCTAGTTGATTTGTTAAGATGGGGTGTAAACTCTAGCGGAGGACTCATATAAATCTATTCGTGGAGGTCTCCATGAAGAAAGACCTTTTGACATCGAGGGCCATTAACCCTTTCTTTTCTGCCAATTTCATTATATTGCCCCAAAAATGCTCCAAAAGAAATATCCGTCGTGGATAAGCACAATAATCGTAGTCTGCTTGGGATAGAAGGAACAAGAATTGGGGGATTATGCAGGCTTTTTATTTTGTTGATCTTGTTGAGACTCATCATTTCATATTGCAGATACTTTCTTTCTAAGTTTAAACATTAGTCACAAATGGGCGTCAATTGGGCAATGAGTTTACTAATGTACTGAATTTTTCTCAATGAACCTCTAATCTTCTTCTCAGTTTATGTTGGTGGCATGCGGATGATCGCCCATGCCTTCATTAGATTGTAGAGCTGGAAATGAGCTCGGGTCGGGCTTTAAGCTAGGCCCGAAAGATATTTAGAGAGAATAAAGAGGAAGCAAATGGCAAATTAAAATAGATTTAGCTAAAAATAATGTATCATATTCATTTACTTATGTTATAGGAGAAAACTTAATTTTAAACTATCTCATTTACTTGTGAAGCAATATTATGAAGTATTAAACTTCAATCGAGTTCGAGCTGAATCTATTTTTGGCCCAAACGGATAATTTGGACGAGTCCAATAGGATTTTGGCTAGACTTAGATCTGAATTATCCAAAAATTTCAAGCCATAGCCTGACTCGAAGTCCAAAAAAATTCAGTCAGGTTCGGGTTGGGGTATGGCCCTGCCGGGTCCACTCTCAGCCCGGTCAGATTGACCTTGCCACTTGTACGGCTTACAATGCTCCTCAGAATTTAAGTGTATAACCCATCTTTCCGCTGCCCAGCGTCGGCCGGCCCGCCGTAGTCCAACCCAAGAAGTGCAGGCTAACCGCAATCACAGCCAGCACGATTTGCACTCTCTAAATTTTTACGCCCAATAAAAATCATTTTTTATTGATTTGTAAGGGCATTCCTGTCTCCTGCACCACTAGTAACTTTTCCGCGGAGCTCCAACCAAACCAACCATCACTAGTGCCTCCTTCCGTCCCATTTCCCCTTGCCTTTTAGGGTTTCTTCCCTCCTCGATCCACTCGCCTGCTCGATCGCTCGCCTGGAATGGTCGCCGGCAACCGCCAGAATGACGACGGGAAGAAGACGGCGGCGAGCCTCCCCAAGCCCCCGGGTGGCGGGAGCCGCTCGTCGTGGGCCACGTCGGCGTTCTCCGGCGGGCAATCGGCGTCCACGAGCGGGAGCGTCGGGTCCCCATCGAGCCGGAGCGAGACGGCGGCGGCGACGACGCCCGTGAGCGAGAGCACCTTCGTGAGGCTGAACCACCTCGACATCCACGGGGACGATGCCGGCTCCTCCCTAGGGGCCGTGAGGTGAGCCCAATCTCCTTGCCTCATTTTTTTTCTTCTCATTTGCAAATTTAATTGTTTTTGGAACAGCATTTCTTGAATTCATGGAAGGGTGGGAGAATATGATATAATGGAGGTCATCGGTTGTCGGTGTGTGTTGTTTTGCTGGGGTGATACCACTCCGCGATCGAGAAATAGTGGAGGATTGGTTTGATCGTCATTTAGGAGTTCACTTGGAGCATCTAAAAGGAAAATCAATTTAATTTAGTTGCATGGTCTGAGCTATTCAATGAAATGTGGTTGATTATATCGGATGATTGAGAAGTTAGAAAATCATGTTATTCGATGCTATGCAGGGTTGTTGGTGTCAAAATTATTGTTTGCTTTAGCACACTGAGGCACATGCATAAAAATTCTTTGAAAAGCGTTTCTTCACTTATTTACTGTTTTTGGTAATGCATGAGGAAAAAGATTCATGTAGCTAACCCCAACTAGTTTAGGATTAACGCTTAGTTGAGTTGAGTTGAGTTGAGCTGGTAACACATAATGTAAAAGCACTGCTAGGTCTGTTTAATTTCAATAATGTTGTATCTGTAATTCTGTAAACCTAAATTTAACTTGTTTGAAATTCAGATCCACATTAAGAACTTTGAGACGAGCCGCAAAATCGTGTTTTGAGTTTGACCGAATCCAAGATGAGTTGAGTAGATTAAAGTTTACCTAATTCATTTGCTCCTTCAATATGTTGACTCCTAGGCAAGGTTTATTCATTGTTCTTGTGCAAGATAAGCATGTCCTTCATACAAGCATAAGTTGAAAGCTTGTTTTTCTAGCTTCTCCTATGATCAGTTAGTTGACGTTTGCCTGTTCGTGAAGCATTCTGTATTGGACATGGCCAAACATTGCTTTGATTGTTTTAAGCAAAATTCATGATAAATGCCAGATTGGAATCCACTAACCTTCTATATGTGCTCAAAGCAAGGGAGTGTAAGGGCCTCCATTATTTTAATGATCCATTCAACCTAAGCCTATTTCTCAGTTTGGTCCTTGATTAGTGTTTCATTATTTGTCTCCAAAACCGTTATTTGATACTTTCTTGAATTCTAGCCCTTTAATATTGAATAGCTGCCTTGGATCAAATAAAACTATGCATCGTGTAAAGATCAAAAGAAAGGAGGTGCATAGCTGCAGAGGATCAACTATGTTACAGGTATTGGTCAAATGCAAGAATCATTGATGCGTGCTGAGATTATTTGGAGAATGAAATAAGGCATAATAGAGGAAACCCTTAGTGAGACAGGGTTTCCTGTTTCCTTTTTGTGGATCTATATAAGGGCAATCATCTGGAGAATTATACCTCCAGCTATAAACCACTTACTATGTGCTGAGACTTGAGAAAAGGTGGAGAGATGGTGCTGATTTACTGAGAACCTTTTTCATGCATCATGAAACAGGCTTGGTTATATGCGATGAGAACCTAAAGTCCTAAAAAGAAGCATAATGGCTTTTGTTGGCCTGTTTCCATTGTTTATGAGTGTACTAAAGTAACTTTCAGATCCAATTTCTGCAATAGGTTAAATGAAACTATTGAATGTCTTATCTCCTTGATGTATTTTTGATGACCCTAACATGGTCTGTTTCTCCTTCAGTAGGAGTGGGTCGAGTGGTAAAGGGTTGTTAGTCTAAATTACGTGATCGAACAACTGGAATAGTAATTTCTCAATTGCTCTTAATTTGGTCAAGGTTTTGATGGGAATAACCATAAAAAGGTCATATGGTTTAGCTGATTGGCTAAACTTCTAGTCAGATCGATTTGGGATGAACTGTTCCTTGCTGCTTCACTTAGATGCTTTTCCTAACCTTTTTGATAATTCGCAGCTAAATGTGAACACTGAGATGGTGAATTTGGGTTTTGAACATTTTATTTTGCATGAAATGGATTTTGCTGTAAGGACTTTGACACCTGTGCACTCGCCGACAAAAATGCTATATACTTTAAAACCCTTGAGGATTTGTTGATCAAGATATTTCAAGTTTGTGAATGCTGATAAAAGTAGCACTTTGATCATTTAGGGAAATGGTGATGTTGCATTAATCTAAATTCACATAAAAAAAGAAAAAACATTCAAGGTATCAAAAGAAGGGAATTTACCTTCTCGAACAGTCAAAGATATGTTCATGTTAAATGAAGTGGAAGTCTTTTCCTACATAGATCTTGCTGACATCTTTTAGTTATAACTTCCCTACTATGGTTTTTCTTCTTTTCTTTTCTTCTTTTTTTTTTAATTTGAAAAAGCTGAAGCTTGTACAGAGAGCGACCTCCCCTCAAATGTTAATGAAACGTCGAGGATATCGCATACTCATATATCTGTGGCTGCAAAAACAGAAATATATTTTTTCCTCATAAAAGCTTAATTAATTCAAATTTTGCTTTCTCATTGTTATCATAAGAGTTGATTGTTGCTGCTTAAAGCTACTGCCTGAAAGAGGTCTCATCACTGATCTGGTTCCAACATTTTTGAGATTTTAAACTAGCATGCTTTTTGAACAGTGGCAAGAAGAAAAAGAGGGGAACACGGGCGGTTGGTGGTGATAAAAGTGGTAGAGGACTCCGCCAGTTCAGCATGAAAGGTGAGTCAAAAATCTTTCTCCTATTTCTTGGTTAATTTTTGTCATTCTTTTCATCTTGAAAAGATGTCTATCCTGACAAATAGGAGACAATGTTCTATGAAGCTTCTTCAAGAGCTTCATCTATATACTGTAGATTGCATAAGCGTTTGTTACAAATGAGGATTTGCTAACGAAATGGAGGGTTAATCTGCAGTTGCTTTGATTTCTCTTGATTATTGTCTTCAAAAAATTATTTGCCTTTGTTCACTTTTAACATTTTTATTCTTAATGTGCATAGTTTGCGAGAAAGTGGAAAGCAAAGGAAGAACAACTTACAATGAGGTGAAGCAGTTAACCATGTTACCTTTTGTTTTGTTATTTCCATACATCTTGCTATCTCATGCATGGAATCTACATTAATCGATATAATAAGGCACAATAGGAGTGCTTGTATATTCTGAGTTGTGTTCATTTCGAGACAATGTTTTTGGATTTTTTACTGTTGAAAAGTGAAAAGAGAACAGCTTAACAGATGATTCACTTTGCAAATGTACTCAATAGTTCTCTCCAACACTTCACAGATGTTTCCAATCAGGACTGAATAATAGAATGGCGTTCAACTAACTGTCCTTAAGTCCAATTTCCGGCAAAAATTCCTATTGAAAAAGATGTTTGATTTCATCTAATTAGATTTAATAGCTCCTTCTAGATGTATAAATATATATATTTTAAATATCATAGATTGGTAGGAATTTAGGCCAGTATGTACTATGCTGGTGCTGGACTGGCACATGCACTGCTGTGGACCTAGCCCTTCTGCGAGCTGGATTTTTTTTTTTTTTTTGTGGTAGGGGATGGGCGTGACTGTTATTCATGCATTCCTTTGTGCGTCAAGCATTGTTGCAGTACAGCACCAGCATGCAATACATAAAGCCTTTCGTATGCCTGCCTTCACTGTAATTGCTTCTTGTTGATTGTGTATGGCTTCATGTGATCTCTTTCCTCTTTCAGTCAGAAAAAAACCACCTTGCATGCCTTTAAGAAATTGGAGGAAAAAAATGAAAATCCAGGGAATGCTTACCTAGCTGATTTTTGATCTTCTGACAATGAGAATGATCTGATTCTGTGTTCTTATTTGCTTCAGTTGGGACTTTCATTTAACAAACTGGAAAATCTAAGCCTTTTCAATGTGTTTGTGCTGTGTGGTCTACTAAAGTGATCTGAATTCTACATATGCTTCTCATGTAAATCCATTTCTGTTTGTCTTCTCATTGAATCTTGTTCTTTCATTTTGTTTATTTATTTTGGTTGGGGCTTGTAAGAACATCCTCTTAAAAATGTTGTAATATATCGAGGAATATTTGAGAATCTGTGATTTTAGCTACTATTTTGCATTCTCCTAAGTGCAATGGATAAGGTTTGCCGTATCGGTACCGGACCCTGTACCAGTGCCATACCCGCATAGTGTTGGTACGGTACGGTATGCGGTATGCCACCGGTACCGGTATCGGTACCAATTTGGTATGGTATGATACGCTCGGTACCGTCCGGTACAACATACCATGCTTTTGGATGATCACTTATTAGATCATTAGATTTTTCTTTTTAAATATTTATTCCTGTTTTAATTTGTTGATGGTAAATCCTCTTAGGATTTCGTGATTTTTTTTTACATAAAATCAATTACTCTTTTCTTTTTTTCATCTAGTCATGTTTTTGTAGCTTCCATTCCTTTTCTTGCATTCTGTATTTTTTTTTGTCTTGATATTTCTTTACAAGGAATTTTTGGTCTTTAATATGTCTCCCTTCTTGTTCCACTGTGATTTTATTAGTAAGTCTACAAGTAGAATATTCTGATCATTCCCTAATAGGAAATGGTAAATCCATACACTTGCAGTTTGTTGAGTAGCACATGTTAGGAAGCGAAAAGAGATACTTGTTATTGAAATATTATTTGTTTATTTTCAATAGTTATATCAATTGCCTTCCATTTAATGGCAGAATAATGATTCCCAGATTCTCTAAACTCTAAAGACAAGTTATTTAATATGATCAGGTCCTGATCTCCATTACAATAGCTAAGCTTTAATTATCTCATGGCATTTTTTTGAGGTAAGGTGGCTTTTTTATTTTGTTTTTTTATTTGGCAGGTTGCGGATGAACTTGTAGCTGAATTTACTGATCCCAACAGTAATGTGGTATCTCCAGATCAGGTAGTCTACAGCTCCACTTAGCAGTGAAGAAATGATCTTAGCTATTTTCTTTAATTAGATATGATTTCATGGACTATACTCTTAAAAGTGTTTCTTGAAAACAAACAGCAACAGTATGATGAGAAGAATATAAGGCGGAGGGTGTACGATGCCCTGAATGTTCTTATGGCAATGGATATTATATCTAAAGATAAAAAGGAAATACAGTGGAAGGGTTTACCTCGAACTAGTCTAAATGATATTGAAGAATTAAAGGTTTGTCTATACCATTTTTCTTATTCCTTAATGATTTGGTTAATCTATACTTTATTAAGAAATGACAGTTTTGAATTCTGACATATTTTCTTGTTGATTCTTTCCACCAACTTTTCAGATGAAAATACCCTTAGTTTTTTGCCCTTAAAATTACTGTTTCCTCTTCAATTGAATCTTTGCTAAAATGGAGACTCAATGAATCAACAAATGCATTTCTTTTTAGAAGGAATAAATTGTATACCTTATTATCTCTTTTTTCTCTATTTTTTTCTTATCTTGATCGCTTAATTCATAGTTCTCCAATTACAGCAATCAAATCATTAAAAACTTAAGCTTTAAATTTTTGGTTCTCAAGTTATTTAATTTAAAATCTTTCATTCCTTTATGTCGCTCTCATGTCAAACCATTTTATGTAATATTTATTTCTTTATTCAAATAATATTATTTTCACAACTTGCATATAATATGATATAAAAATAAATATTTATGTTCTTTTTCTCAGGTGTGCATTGTTTGTATTTAATATTTTCTTATAAGAGTATTGTTTTTGTGAAGATGGGCCTTGCCACAACATTAAGGTTCCTCCATTGTTACTTGTGATTTATGGGTTCAAAACACAGAAACAACCTCTTTGCATGTGGGGGTAAGGCTGCATAGATCTGATCCCAGACCTATAGTGGGGGGATCCTCGTGCACTGGGACACTCTTTAAAAAAAATTATTTTTCGTCTTGTGTTGCTAATTCTCCAATTTCCACACTTTTATCACAGGCAGAGCGTGTTGGATTGAAAAGTAGGATTGAAAGGAAAACTGCATATTTGCAAGACTTACAAGATCAAGTAAGATTGCTCACATATATCATTTATTAAAGTCTGAATATGTTTGTTTGATATTTACTTGTTCTTTAAATCAGTTCTTACAAACATTTATATATTCTCTTTGCACGTGCACCTTGAGACTCCTTTATGCGAAGTGGAACCTCCTAAATTCTAGGACCTTTTAGTTATAGCATCGTTAGCATGATAGAAGATATTGATATGAAATCATGGAGTGTGCTACAGCAGCACACTGAGTATATACTGCTTATCTAGGCAAAGAATATGAAAAATGCGAGGAAGAGAGGAGAGATTCGGATGCTATATTCTTCTGGCTTATTTTTGTTTACATGTAACTTGATGGGATTATTTGTTATGAGGAACATAGAAGAACAAAAGGTTTCATTACTTCCTTATCTATGTTTCCATGGCTTATTATTATTATTATTATTTTTAAAAGGAATATGCTTTGGAATAAATCTCAATCTTTACCTAACGAATAGGTATTTATAGCAGTTAATTGGGCTTCTAGGTTGTCTGGAATGTCCTCTTACTCAGAGTTTCCTTGGTTGTGAATTTGACACCTATGTGGATGTGTTGAAGTCCAAGCAAGTGTTAAGACATATTGTTGTACTTTTCTTACTCAGCTCAGTTTGTTCATCAGAAACATGAGTAAGCTAAAAGCTTGTTTGATATATTTTTTTGAGAAATTTAGTAGGCATGCCACCGCTAATGTTCGAATCTTGGACCTCTCTCAAGTGGACAAGGATGCCAACCAGCTGAATTAAACCTGGTTGGTGAGGGTAATTAGGACTAAGTTATAATTCTAATGCTATATGAATAATTCAACTTAATATTATAGAGGTCCAGAACGCCATAAGCATGAAATGATATTAAAGTGGTAAGAGGCATATGTTATACTCTTGAAAACAATATGATGAAGTTGATATATTCTGAGTTAAGAGCATATATCTTACTGTTTTCTATTCTCCTATTAAGCTTGTAGATCTGCAAAACTTGATACAACGGAATGAGCAATTATACAAATCTGGAAATGCTCCTTCAGGCGCAGTGGCTTTACCTTTTATCTTGGTTCAGGTACAATGGCTTTTCATTTGTTTCTCTGAAGGTATATAAATTTTCTAGATATCATCTCAATATACCATCTAATCTCGTGGAGAATTTAAGAAATTGCGTAGTAAAGTCTGCTTATTACCTACCTATTTGATTGGTAAAGGCATCTAATGATGAGGAACTATAATTCTACTATGACAAGGATACAGCAAATAAATATTCTCAGTAAATTAGCTTTGAAGACCAAACATATCATCATTTGATCACCTGCAAACTCTACATCTTATAAATTACAGGATATTATGAAATATGTACAACTTATATCACAACCTATCCATTATTATATTTTTCTTCTGGAGTCAGTTGACTAGATAATGATTTGAATATCTCCTTTTCTTTCCAATCGTGAATAAACAGACTCGTCCACATGCAACTGTAGAGGTGGAAATATCAGAAGATATGCAACTGGTGCATTTCGACTTTAACAGGTAATGCAAATAACTTCTCACTTGTTTATCATGCATCACATCATTGTTCAGCGAACATCACCGGCCATATATTCTGCTTTGCCAAAGGCACCAATAGATTTTGGTGTTCTCAAAGTGCCGAACTTTGAATCTTTGAACTATGCTGGCATATGGGTCTTAGTATCTTTGTAGTCAATAATAAGCTTGCTTTCATTTCAAGGAAGTTGCCAATTGCCCTAATGCAAAGAGCTGTTGAATGGGGATTCATCTGGCCAATATACTAGCTAAACAAACTATAGATGTTATTTTCCTCTGTTAATAAAAAACCTTTGATGACTGACATTGTGATGGGGCATTAAAGAGTTTTTGCTTTATATAAAATTGCAAGAAATTCTATACATCATGTATAATTTAAAGTCTATAAGCTAGTTGACTATGTTCTATAAGAAGTAGGGAATCTTGAATCTAATATTTCCCACTATCAACTGATAGGGCTAGAAATGGGCGCAGGCCAGCCCAAGGCCTGTTCTTTGGGTTGGGCCTTGAGCCAGGTCCGAGATCATTTGGGTTGGGTTTGGCCCTAAAATTAGGGCCTGGAGACATTTTGGGATGTGTTTGAGTTGATGCTTGGCCTGGCCTACAGCCCGAGCCTGACTTTTTGCTCCAAGTTCGAGCTCCACTTCTGGCCAGAAGGTTGAGCCTTCCGAATTCATTATTAAGATCCTCTGCCTGGAGCATATTGGGCCAATAATGCCAACTTCAGGACAATGGGGCCATTTCGGTTTGGACCCAACCTTTTGGCCCAAACAGGCTTATTCGGGTCGGCTCAAGCACGGGCTGGGATTTGAAAAGAAATTTCACGGTGGTGGTGGAGCTGGAGTTGTGTTCGTGATCAGAGATCAGGCCTCTAGATTTGTTGCTGCTAGTCGCTCCTTTGAGGCTTCAATATTGGGGGTGGAGCTCCAGGCTGCATGGTAGGGCATTTTCTATGTGAGATGGGTACTAGGGGCCAGACACATCATTCTTGAGGGGGACTCGGCGGTGGTGGTGGAGTGGATTCTACAGGGAGGGCGGAGGGGAGTAGAGCACCCGCTCCTCGGCGACATCCGGTGGTTGGTGAGGAAGCGTGATACTTTTCAGGCCGTCCGTGTGTACAGGGAGGTTGACTGGGTCACTTCCTACGCCGCCCAGCGCATTGGAGAGATCCTCTGGACACGGGAGTTGGAGGTTCCTTCATCATTGAGCAATCTTCTTTCTCTTGATAGTGCTGGCCATGCTCGCGAGATTAGTGTAAGTAGCCGATGTACCCAAAAAAAAAAAAGAATTCGAACTTAAGTCTGGTTTGTAGGCCCCCAAAAATTTCTAGGGCGGGCTTGGCCAGGCATGTGGCCCTACCAAATTCCTATCCTATCAGATAAGCAGCCAGATTATAGGACATTTCAGGTTTCTCTTAACACATATTGTACAACTACTTCCCAATTTGAGACTGCTAAGAATCTTCATTTGTTAACCCATGCCCAGTATGTAAAAAAGCCTCAAAATCAAGTTCCATTTGTGTATGCTTAAAATCCAGCTGATTCATAGACTGTGTTTCCTTTTAGGTGATTCCTGAAGCAAATTGGAGTTTAGTACTGGGAATGAGTTGCTGTAGGTTACCATTTTGATGAAGTGATTCCCTTTAATTTTTTGTATCCTTAGCTTCAGCAGCAGCTGAGACTTATAAAGGCCTTTCAACAAGGTGTTGGTGCCAATCGTTGGAAGTAGTAACTTAACCTTGGTTAGCTGTTGAGGGGATAAGGATAGCGATGACTGAAGCAAATAGGAGGTCAATACTAGGAATGAGTTTCTGTAGGTTGCCATTTTGATGAAGCTATTCCCTTTGGTTGCTTGTAACACTAGTTTGCTTCAGCAACAGAGCAGACTCACAAAGGTCTTCTAACTACAAATTTGTGTTAACCTCTGGAAATAGTAACTTAGCCTTTGGTAGCCACCGAGTAAGGATGATCTGCATCCCTTGCAAATTAAAAATCATGTTATTCTTGTCCTCTAGATTTCTTCAAGTGTCACTTGACTGCAGACTTCTTTTAAATGTTTCCATTGTCCAAGCTGCCATCGGTGGTTGGTTCCAATTCTCACAGCTGCAGTTCAAGGAAGGATCAGTGAAATCCCAATACAAGCCTACATTTTCTTTTGCATTGTTAAATTTGTAAGAAGTGTTGGATGCATGGTTCAGTTTTTCTTGGATTAGCATGTAGGGCTGTGCTGAGAGAGGGTGCGGCAGGGGGTGAAGAGGTGGGGAAGAGGGGTCCAATTTAAAGGTTATTCTTGACTGTCTGGCATCCTGATGAGGATTAGTAACTAATGTTTCAAAATTCGTATGAAGGTAGAAAGCCGTGAATTTTGCCTTCTGATAGGATGCTCTGTCATTCTGTTCATCAGGCTAAAAATGGTGGGATTCCACTGTATATGCTAGTTCCCACTGGACTGCATGGTTGATGGCTCTTGGCTGCGATGAAATAATCATCTAATTCCTCCTAATTTAGGGGTATTCCTTGCTTGTATCTAAATTGTTCACTTCAAGCATGACAGGTTACTTGAAAATAACCAATAAAAAGGGATGGGAAATCCAAAAAAACCTATGAAGTGAATCATAAACCTTGGTGGTCGTGAGCATGCATTCTAAGTTCCATCGTCAGGTTGGATAAACCAAATGTCATTTCTTTTTTATCTATGGATGACAGGTACGGTGGGGAAGATCCTCATATTGCAATATCAATCAGTTTGCAAGTCAACCTTTGACCTTTGCCTGTATTTAGTGTTCTGCCAATCAATATGAAATAGTGATTATAGTTAATTAATTGGCAGCTATTCTCCATATTTTGCAAGGTTTTAAAGCTAAGTTTAGTTTCGGTCCAAAGCCTATGCCTAGTTGGTAGTTTCCATTTTAATTTTTAGTAATTTCAAGAACAATGTGTTCTAAATTAAATGCATAAATTGAATTTGCTCTTTTCTACATGTTTGTTTGAGACTTTTTTCGTGTGTACATTGTGAAGAAGAATTTAAACTACAAGAAAGAAAGGAACATCAGTGAAAACGGAAATAAGAGAAGCCAGAAGCATCTATTCGCAGCAGCAAATGGCAGAATCAATATAGTAATTACTCATCAAACTACAGCCTGCCAACCAATCAACATACTTTAGGACTTTTTAAGAAGCTGAAGTATGAACTGAATATGGTATATACAAAACACTTCTTGAAAGCCTTAGAACAATCAAAAAACACAATAGAATTGGCATCATTTCGAATTATAACTTATTATTTCGAGAATCATGCTCAGAAATTATTGTGCTCATATTGGAATTAAGCAAGAACCCTGAGAAGAATCTTGTATTCACTGTTGCAGAGATTAAAATAACTATAATACTATAGATTTTTAGTGTATATCCTTTACTCACATCATTTCATGTAAATTCGAAAATGCAGCACTCCTTTTGAGTTGCATGATGACTCATTTGTTCTGAAAGGAATGAGATTCGGTGAAAGAGAACATAACGATAGTGCCCATGAGCCCAGTTCAAATGGAGGTGAATGCCCCAGCACGCTGGGTATGTATCAGCAGCACGTGCAACAACCTACAAGGCCCAGTTCTACAAATAAGCTGCCCACCTCTCCTCCTATGCCTGGAATTCTAAAGGCACGTGTGAAGCATGAACACTAGTCTGTAATTTTCAACCTGTTTTTCTCGTGCGGGCTATCATTCCTTTTCCTGCCCCCGTTCTGCATAATCCATAATTTTTTATTGTTGTAAAGTGCATGTAATTAGTGGATAAGTGGGGAAAAAATCAACAAGAGCCTTCTGCTTTTCTGGCTTTTCTTTATAACAAGTTGGGAGGATCAAGGGCAACAGGGTCCTGCTGCTTCCTTGAGTTGCTCCTTAAGAGTGTGCTAACCTGCCAATTCACTGGTTCTGAAATTGATGTTATTGTAATGTAATTGTGTATTTTTTCTTACTGATGTTATGGTGGTGTGGATTTTTATGGGAAGTCGAGGTCATTGGATATCAGACAATACTTCGAACCCTAAGCCCTTTGTACTGAATGTAATTTCCCGTGTTTTTGGCTTTTGAAAATCTCACTGCATTTTGTTCGGGATCAAATCCTTCCGATTGATTACTCAGCCACCTGCTGAATGAGTAGCGAACTGATTGCTGTTCGTTCTGTTTTTAATGTTAGTTTGGGTATGCAAGCTGGTGGCGAATGTTTTAATGATTAATAGGGTTGTCAATCTTGGACCTGGACTTACAGTGATGAGAGAGAATAGCAGAGTGGGCATGGGCTATTTAGGACTTGTTTCGAGTGATTAGAATGGCCAAGCAGCCAACAATTACAGCAAAAAGTGTTAGGAATTTATTATGCTAACAAAAAAAGAAAGGAAAGAAGTAAAAAAAAGAAGTAATCTCGCTTTGCTCCAGCTAATTGAACCGTGTGTGGATTTCATCTCAGGGTGATGAATGTCAGCAGCTTAAATATGTCCATCTCGAGGTCTTCCAATCTTAACACCGATGGCTCTGACTGCAGGATGATTCATCCTAGCGATCTTGATGTGTCCGTCCCGGGCAAAGTGCAGCACAGAACGTCAATACGAGCCTATCGGTGTGAAGGTTGGAAGACCTTATAAGATGGAAGAAATAGCTCAGCTTTTCCTCAGTTAGGTTCCTGTAATACGACTCAATCACAAAGTCCATCACCTTGTCCACTGGTTCCTTGTATAGTGGCTCTCGTCAAATGATCGGAGCAGAGTCTCCAATGAGGCATGGCCGACTGTTTGATGAAGAGTCCACTCCCATGGTGTCCTCGCTTCCATAGATTACGTCATAGACATCTCTCTCGCCAAGTGGGAGGGTTGGAAACTTTTGCTCGAAGCAGTTCGTGCAGGGTTCGCGTTGGATCCACACCAAGACCAAGTGTGAATCCGTGTCGAAGATTGCTGCTGCGACGTCCACTTCACCTTGAATTACATCACGTAATCAGAGGCTTGGGCCGGGAATAGAATGGCTCAGAAAGAAGTCGAGGAACTCGTGAAGGGGAGCAAGTACTCAAGGCGGAGATCATAGCGGCGTGGGGGAGATCGGTAGCGGTTGTGTTTGCGGTTATACAACGGAGACACAGGGGACTCGCGGATGCATTTGAATGCCGCTGCGATGATGACTACTCGTGGAAGTGTCGGCTTGCGGTGGCGAGGTCGAGAGAGCTAGGACGAAGAAAAGTCATTAAACAACGGCTGTCATTAAAAGTCAAAATATCGTCTAAAACTTTTGGTAATACGTTTCTGATCACCACGAGGAGGTCGTCATGTACGTTTCCATTAGTAGAACTTTCACGACGATACAAGAGTTTGTCGCCGCATTTTATCTTCACAAAACATTTTTATAAAAAAAGTTGTCACTAAAAAAAGGGTAAAATATACATCCATGTAGTTCGATATTAAGGATAGTGATGAGACTTTTCTATTTGATAATAATAAGAATCATCACAAAAATCTTTATTTGACAACAACTGTTTGCCACAAAAAGTTGTTATCATGAATTTTACTATAACACTCTTTTATATTATTTTATAAATAATTAAGAGATATTCGGACTAAGGTTAGTGGAACCATCCCGAACCATCCAGTTCGGGGCGTCCTGAGCCGTACCGACGGCTTATCGGAACAGTTCCAGTAAAGAAACCGAAACGTTGTCACCAGAGGAGGATAAGGAGAAGGACAGAGAAGAAAAGAGAGCGAGCAAGAGAGAGAGAGAGAGGGAGGGAGGCCGGTGGAGGGTGGCTATGAGGACCCGTGCAGATGTGTATTTAGTCCCGCATCGGTTATTCGCTGGGTAGATCTTTGGTACTTATATAGAATCAAGGAATTCAAATAATACCTTCCGGCTAGCCATTTTGAGTGAGGTTCTGAATTGTTACAAACCGTATCAAAGCGGATATAGCTTATAACCTATGTGGACTAGGGAACATTGCAGCACGGATCCATTGGGACTGACAAGGGCTGATCGTGATGCTTGTGCTTAAATTTATATGGATTTAAACTTTTAGCCTGACGAGGACGTTAGGACTTGAACTTGGAGTATGTAAGGACCCGTGTAGGTATGTATTTAGTCCTACATCAGTTATTCGCCGAGGAGATCTTGGATACTTATACATGACTAAAAAACCTAAAAAAATACCTTCAGACAAGCCATTTTGGGTGAGGACCTAAGTTGTTATAAATGGTATCAGAGCGGACCTGGCCCATAATCTATGTGGATTAGAAGACACTGCAGCATGGATCCATTGGGGTAGACCACGGGCTAATCGTGGTATTTGTGATTAGATTTGAATGGATTTGAACCCTTAGTATGGCGAGGACATTAGGGCATGAACGGGGAGAGTATGCGAGGACCAGTGCAGGTGTGTGTTTAGTCCTACATCGGTTATTCGTTGGATAGATCTTAGGTATTTATATATGATCAAGAAACTCAAATAATACCTTTCAGCTAGCAATTTTGGGTAAGATCCTGGGTTGTTACAAATGATTAGGTTACTTACAAAGCCCTAGCTTTCTTTTTGCTCAAATCCAAGTTGATTCCAGGGGGGACGCCCTACACCATCTCGATACCTAGGCGGTAGACTGGCCCGTTACTTTAACCCCAGCTAGATTTGATCATCTTTGATCTTCATCATTCTAGAGTTGGATACAGTGGAAAGACGATCTCCTCCTTGCTATCACAAGCTATGACCCTAAAGACGTGCGGTGTAAGAACCATTTTGTTTAAGTTACTTATTACATAAATTTTCAGGAATCAATATTGCTTTGATATGATATGTAAGCCTTGCATGCCTATATGGCCTACCATACAGACGTGCAGTGTCTATTGCGCTCCAAATTTGGGGTGTGACAAATCTGGTGGTATCAAAGACATCCGATAAAATTGGAACAATACAGAGAAGATTAGCATGGCTCCAGCGCAAGGATGATATATATAAATTGAGAAATAGTATCAGAGCAGACCTAGCATAAAACCGATGTGGTTAGGGGACACTGCAGTACGAATCTATTAGAACTGACCATGGGTTGATCGTGGTGCTTGTGATTAGATTTATATGAATTTGAACCTTTAGTTCGACGAGGATGTCAGGGCTTGAACTCGAAGTATGTTAGGATCCATACGGGTGTGTGTTTAGTTCCACGTTGGTTATTCATCAAGGCGATCTTAGGTACTTATATAGGACTAAGGAACCCAGAAAAATACCTTCCAGCTAGCCATTTTGGGTGGGTCCTGGGCTGTTACAAATGGTATCAGAGTGGACCCAACTCATAACCTATGTGGATTAGGGGATACTGCAGCACGAATCTATTGAGGCTGACTATGTACCGATCGTGGTATTTGTGATTAGATTTGAATGGATTTAAACCCTTAGTCTGACGAAGATGTTGATAGTCAACTTTAAAGACCACACAATAGCACGTATCTGGTAGGATAGTGATTACGGATATCGATCTATAGGGATTGGGGTACAGTTGTTTTTTTTAAAAATAATATTTGAAAAAGAGAGTTTGTGAGGACTATTAAACTAAATAATTTTAAAGAAATGTAATTAAAATGATATCAATTGAGAAAGCCTAGGATAAGAAATTCACCACTAACATAGGAACAAAGATTAATTGTATTTTAATTTATTCTTGGATTAACATGCAAATTGGCTACAAGTCTAATAAGCATTCAAATAAAAATTCACAAAAGCAATTTAAGGAAAACCCATCTTCAGTTGGCATGAGATGTCTACCCTAAACTAATGTGGCAGGACACTGCATTTTTCCTAAGCATGGATTATCTCATTCTTATTTAGTGATCATGAAGAATACTTGCATAAACATCATACTTAAAATCATAGACCTTAAGCATGAGGTAAAAGGAAATTCAATTAGATCAATTAAGTTCATACAATTCCAAGAACAAAATAAAAAAATACAAGAACTGTTATCGCCTTTGTTAGGGCTTCATCCTGCCCTAATGAAGAGATTAGGCTTCCGTGGAGAATTGAACAGCCGCAGCAGCGGAGAAGGCTTCCATCGCGACTAGCTCTTCTTCCTTTCTTCCTCCGATTGTTTCCTCTCCCGTGGCAACTCCCAGACTAATCGAAATGACTTGGATGAGCCAAGATCCATCAGAAAGAATGCCCCCACCCCCTTACGTCCTGACTTCTTTTATAGGCTGCCAACTCCCCCCTCTCCTCCCCTATTTTTTTCTTCGTGGTTGTTCCGAGTGGAGGCTTGATCTCATCCGCGGATGATGGGATTTACGCGGGAAAGATGCGTGAGCTGAGAGGATGATGCTGGATGCGAAGATCATGGGATTTGGCTTCAGAAGTTGATCCACGGATGCTGAGAAGCTCTAATGTGCGGATGGCTTGCTGGCTCGGGCGCATGCAGAAACTTGGATTTGCTCGGTTCGTGGATATGGGGGTTAACTTGCAGTTGGCTGGGATCAATCCGAATGATGGCTGGGAATGGAAACTGTCGACATGGATACAGGGGACTATGCTCACGGCTGAAGAAGTTGCTCGGGATGCTCATCCGGTTGCTGGGAAAGATACGCGGAGCAAGGTAGAGAAGACTCGATTCCGGGATGCAGGGGATTCATCCGTGGACGATGGAGTTAATCCGAATGGGAGGAAATCTAGAAGAACATCTTGGATCCGTGGTTGAGAGCTGGATGCAGAGGATGGAGTTGTTCGAGTTGTTGGGAGGTGCTGACTTTGATCCCGATGGCTGGAATTTGGGAGGCTTTTGATGAAACAAACTCAGGTTCTGGTTTGCTGTAACAGGGAATCCGGATGGCTGGGAGCTTGGTTGGATTTGTGAACGACTGGGGTCAGGTGATGATGCGGAGATGAAGATGCTGGGAACAAACATGGATGGCTGGGAACGAACGGATCCTGAGTTCGGTGGGAACAGGGGATTCGGATAAGGAAGATCTTGGAAGCTGGGATTTAAGGTTGGAACTTATCCGGGCTAGCTACGGGATCAGGATGGAACGATGTGGTGGATGAAACGGTTGGAGCGAGCTGGGCGATGGGAAGATGAACACGTAATGAGATGAGCGGAAGAAGTAGAGACTGGGTGGTTGTTCGGGATGCTATCCTGGCTGGCAGCGGGATATCCAGATGCAGGAGACTTGGAAATCCGGCTGGGATCAGTCCGTGGCTTTGTTCGTGGATGTGGAAGTTGAAATGGAATGAAGGGGACTTGCATGATGACATGGGATGAAGAGAAGTTGAGGGAGACGTTAGGAAGATGAGCTCGCTCGTGGGTGATTCGGAAAATTCACTGGTGTGATCCGGAGAAGAGGATGAGGAGAAACAGAGGACTTGATTTTGGGTGAATGTCGTGATCCGGAGGGAGGCTGGGTTGGTTCGGAAGAGGGAAGACACTGGATTTGGTTGGGAGGAGGTGATGGGCCGGACGCGTGGAAAATGTGGCATGGGAAGTATGGCAAGGCGTGAACAGGGGAGTTGGTTGTTGAGCTCAATGTTGGAAAAGAAATAAGAGAATTGGAATGGATGGCTGAATCGAAATCTGAGAGGATCTGATTCGTGGGTGCAGCGGATTTGGGTTCAGAGATTATCCTAAATGAATTTGACTTGACCTGTGTACATTAGACTCAACCAATAATAATAATAATAATAAAAAGAATCAAACTTGAATTAGTTTAACACTTTATTAAAATGTACTGATGAAAGGGAACATATTTTTCTCATGTTTAAATATAAAATATGTGCATTAAAATGATGATAAGTGCTATGAGAAGAGGTTAATTTATGCATTATTTGCACTTATCAGATATCGGGCATAAACATGGGGTATGTGAGGACCCGTGCGGGCGTGTATTTAGTCCGACATCGATTATTCACTTAGGTAGATCTTCAGTACTTATATAGTATCAAAAAAACTTAAATAATATCTTCTGGCTAGCAATTTTGGATAAGATCCTGGGTTGTTATAGTGGCGGAGGCCAGTGCTGGTGCGAGTGGCGGAGGCCGCAGCCGATCTTGTTTTGTTTGAAACAGAGGTCCGGCCGTAAAAAAATTTGTAATTTTTAAGTAAAGTCCGCCAGCCTTCCGCCAGCCGCCCACTTGGGACCCCGACCTTCATCCTACTAGGCCTCTACCCCCTTCTCGAATTGGCGAAGACTAATTTAGGGAGGATTCACCCTACTGATTGAGGTGGTGTAATCCGAGAATGATCAGATGAAGCCCTCACTAGAGAAACTGGACTGAAATATATTGTGGATCGCTAGAAACTGCCACACTCCTTGAGCGAGGAACTCAAAGATACCATAACTACTTCATTTCTCTTTTTCTTTCTTCTTGATGGAGCTGCTGTAACCTGAGGCTGATCGGTTGAACTCTCACCGGAGAGGCCGGATCGAGCTCCATCTTGGACCTTTGGAGACCGCTAGGGGTGCAAATGGGTTGGGTTGGGTCGGGTCTCGAGTGACCCCGACCCAGTTTCTCGTTCGGGTATTAATTTTAGATCCAGACCCAACCCAATTGAAGCTCGGGTCGGGGTTCATAGCTATAATTTTGGACCTAACGGGTCATTCGCGTCGGGTCGGGTCCATATATTACCCGGACCCGACCTGAAGAATTCGGGTCTGAGTCAGGTCTGATCCGGGTCGAGTCTGGGTCGGGTTCGGATCCGGGTCGAGTCCGCATAGGTGAGTAGGAGACAATGGCACGTCAAAGAGAGGAGAGGAGGAGGAGGAAGTGAGCAGCATCGGGAGAGGTCGGCATCATGTTCGCAAGTGAGATCCAAGGAGGAGGAGGAGGAAGAGGCAAGTGTCCAGAGAGGGTGGCGTCAGGGTCACAGGTGAGATCTAAGGAGGAGGAGGAGGAAGAGGGTGCATGGCGTCGTGATTGGGGTAAGATCCAAGGAGGAGGAGGAAAAGTGTGGCATTTGGGTTGCAGATGAGATGGAGGAAGAGGGTGGTGTCGGGGTCGCAAGTGAGATCCAAGGAGAAGGAGGAAGATGGTTTCGGAGGAGGGACATACCTTGGGAGAAGGGACGAAGCACGCCGAAGTTGCCGGACGCCGAAGAGACTCGTGGGCGCATAGAAGTGGCAGATCGATCCAGAAAGGAAGGGTCTTCTCGACTTCTCCAAATCTAGGGTTCCTCTGCCGGACAGGAGACTCGGATTCCAAAACCTCCAACATCCAACATCCTCCTCGGTGGCGACTTTGAGTCTTAGTTCATTGACTACGGCCTCGTCCTCTGGCTCCTCCCCTCCCTCGATGATGACGACCACCTCCCCTCCTCCTCCTCCCTCTTCTACCGTGTCCCGGAGACCAGCCACCCCTGCTCCTGCTCCTTCACCCCTCACTTCGACATCTACAGCTTCAGCGTCCTCCTCCTCGAGCTCCCGACTAGCAAAACCTCCTCCACGCCCTTGTCGAGGAGCACAATGCTGACATCCCCCGGTGGGTCTGCTCGGTGCTCGAGGAGGAGATGGAGCGAGGATCCGATCTCGTCGGGGAACAGGCCTTGGAGGAGAAGCTGGCGGCCAGTGGGCCTCCAGATCTAGGGCTGTGGCCTGCAGGTCTAAACGGGTAATCCGGATTCGGGTCAGGTCAGATCGGATCTTTTAGTAAAAGATCCAAAATTGACCCCAAAAAAAGGGCCAGGTCGGGTCCGGGTCGAGATTGGGTTGACTTAGATCCGACCCAAAAAATAGAACGGATTCAAATTTAGAACCCGACCCGGTCTCGCCGGTCCTTAAAATTTCGGTCGGGTCGGGTCACGGGTCAACCCGACCCATTTGCAGCCTTAGAGACTGCTAGGCTCCTCTAGCGAGGAAACTTTAGCTACCTCTTGCCCCTTCGACCCATCCATTGATTGAGTGGCTGTTGCTTGAGATCGATCACACAAAGCACTTGCCAGAGAAACCAGGACAAGCTCCATCTTGGAGCGCTCAAGGCCGTTGGCGCTCCATTTGGACTCCTCCAGGGATGAGTTCACTAGAATCCTAACAATTTTTTCCCTTTTCCACTGAATTTTCTATCTCACTCATCGCTCTTTCTCTCTCTAAACACACTAGGATATGTGAACCATAAGATGATACATAAGGGTGTGTTTATTGGATAAATATATGAGTTTAGCTATGAATTTTGGTTCTGAAATATGTAAGACATTTGGAAATTGCTTGGGATTAGAAAGCTTTAGATTTATTCCAATGTAAAATTGCGCAAACTACATCAAGTAAAGCCATATATTGAAGTCAAATATATGATTCTCATTATATAGATAGTTTGCGGTTACAATTGTTGGGATTCTAGCCCCCAAAAGATACAACCTGGGACAAACCCCAAAAGCATTCAACCCTGAAATACTTAGGACCGTTAATACACCCAACATTCACACAATTGAGATAGCATGAAACAACTAAACACAACAATCCAAGATGGCAGTATACAGATCACCAAACACTGGCTCCTTCTTTTCTAGCTCCAAAGCTCAGTCTCCAGCTTGTTACACTCAAGAGCCTATTAATGATCTCCTTGTCCCTTGTATTATGCCAACAGAAGTAACCATAGCCGCGATTTACCTAGAACATGAAGTTGAGATGGCAGATTGAAAGCAGAACAGGAGAATAAATATGGACATATGACCAAAATGACAACATACCTCATACATCACACATCCAAAGAAACGCCAACCAGGGTTTGTGCGGTTCTATAATGTCCTCAATGGTGCCCTTCTTTCACAATTGCAGAAGTTGACAGGGTAGAAAGAAAAGAAATCGGAGCTTGCCTCAGATGTTTCCATGGTCCCTCTCTCCCCCTCCCTCCTCTCTCTCTCACCCTTTTGAGTTGGGACTTCTCCGAAAGGGCTACTTTAGAAAGATTTGGAAAGTTGAAGGGAATTTTTTTAAAAAAATTAAAGATGAGGGGGAGAATCGCAAAAACTTCTTGAGAGGGGCCAAACTGCAATTTTTCTACAGAGAATTAAAACCTTTGGAAAGCTAATTTTTGTAATTCACACAATTTTTATAAGCAAAAAAAGATGCAGAATAGCACATCATGTTTTCTCGAGGACATGAAATGTACAATGAAGTTGCAAAGAGCTAATAAAAGAGCACAAACTTCTAAAAAACCTTCATATTTTAGTTACATCAAAGAGAAACTACAAACAAGTAATGGAGCCAAATCTCCTTAGTTAATTTCTTTAAAAATAATATACATTAATTCAGCAGCAAATCTAAAAATTCTTGAGTCTCTCTCCTTCCAGAACTTCCACCAATACAATAGTCGCTAAGACCCAAGGTAGCCTTGCAAATCAATTTATATCTGAAAACTCGTAAGTACTCGTAATATAGGAAGAAATGAGAAACAAAGAAAACACGAAAAAGGAGTTATCTAGGATCTCCTAAGGAAATTCTCAGCAGTAACAATATTCCTTTAACAGCCAGCAAAGGGAAAATTTTAACCCTTCCCCGGGAGCTTGAACTTTCCATATAGTAGGCAAACCTATAACTAATTTACCAACAAAGTTTAAGGATTTATATAAAGAATTAATCCATCTTTATTTAACTCTATCAGATTTGCTGACTTGGTCTGACATAATTTAGTATAAACATCAACTTGGTATGCTTAACCGCGTCCAATTCCAAAAGAAATTCTTTTAGAAGTTGACTTCCACTATATATAGCGTTATCAGAAAAAAGCATAACAACGTATATATTCCATGTCAAGATTAAACCACTTGAGAAAGGCGTCGTAGCTTTACAAAAAAAGGGAAAAAAGTATGCACCATAACAGAAACTATCTTTGGCTTCAAACAAAAGGAATCACTTTAAATTTTTTTCTTTTCTCTTTTCTCTTTTCACTCAAGGATGACTGAAGCTTGTCGAGTTCCCAGCATGCCCTTTAATAACAGAAACCTATAAATTTACCAAATATGAGATAAAAAATAGCACCTATCTGATTACAACAGATCATTCACTATGTTGCATGCAAGCTTCAGTAAGGTCAATATTCCCAAATAACAGCCCCCCTCCATCAAAGCTATCATTGTAATGGATATATAGCTACTACTTTTTGCTATGCAAGGGACACTAGTAGACAATAACAGAAAAAAATCATAACAATGTTATTTTCTATATCTTTTTGCTATGTCTGCCCTAACTAACATACCTGTTCTCTTTTTTTTCTCAACTATACCGGTCATCGTATTGTTGTTGCTTGGATACTTCGGAGCCACGAGGTGAGCTTGAGCTCTCCACTTATATATAGTGAAGTTTTAAGATGAGAGTGGGACAGTGAAAATCCCTCTTCCTTCTTGGAAAACCGTTCTTAATTAAGGTTAAAATAAAATAAAAGAGAATAAATCAAATCTCTCTCCAATAACAACTAGAAACCTTATTCCAACTTGTACAGCAGCCGAGTAATTCATTGAATCATTCCAGGAATCTATGAACGAAATCCATCATTAAACATTTAGTACCCTAAAAACGGGCCAAAAGCAAGAAAAAAGAGAAGATGCAGGGAGTAAGCATCAGGTGGTTAATAAAATGAATATACCATGCACTAAGCTCGACCCATCTATAAAATAAAACTTATCCAAAAGATGGCTCTGATCAGAGAAATCCCCAGTAGCGGACGCATGATATCAGATGAAGGACTTGAAAGGAGTTGAGACGGGAAAAGAAGGGAAAACAAAATCTAGATTCCTTACCTTTGCCTGAAGTGGTAGTGAGGGAGAATGGAATGGAGAGACACCAAGATGGCATATGGCTGCATTAGCCACTGCACCTAGAGGGAAGGTGTCAAATTTTTCCTTCCTCCCTTCTCTGTAGGTGCAGGTGCAAATGCAGCTATTTGAAGACATCATGGCTGAAGAAGATATTATGATCTTTTCTCTCTCTCTATCTATCAATCTATCTATCTATCTTTCTGTCTGTCTGTGTGGATAGAAACGGATTCTTTCTGGGAAGAAGGTAGAGAGAAAGAGCTGAAGTGCTCTCTCTCTCTTTTCAGCTTTTATAGCGAAGGAATAGGAACATGTGTTGTTTATCCTGACGCTTGGTGGGGTTGGGAAAGGCTGGTCTTCAGGTCTCACGTGAAGCAGAAGATAATTCACGTGGGATTGGTTGATCGGACCAATTGCATGGGGGCGTGTAAGCTCCGTTCAAGTGGCATGGTGGTCGAAGAAGTTTGGATGCTCTGGAATCCATGCCATCCAGGCTGACATGATTTGGACTGGTCGATGCTTGGAGACTTCGAGCAAGGACAAAAAGCTAGTTGGCGCTGTGCGCGTGATCTGGAAGCTGGGCTCCACCGGCCACCAAAGTTGGCCACCATTACCCTCAGAACTGTAACTCTCTGTCCTGATCTGCGCTCGTTGTCCGGACCAATTTTTTTGTTTGCATGGCCATGTGGTTGTTGATGGTGATGACCCTGGAGATGGTATCCAGGGGAAGAATTCAAGAACTGAAGTCCGGGTTTTTTTTCTTCTTCTTCTTCTTTTCTTTTTTTTCTTTTTCTTTTTTTTTTTAATAATAGCTCACATCCGACGGATATAAATGCGGCTAATAAGATCAAAAAAACAAAATGCTATAAAGAGGCTCCGACACAAACTCACGGATAAAACTCTCTGAATGATGAGCAGCTAGAGGTTCGGTAAAAGCTCGGCTCGAGCTTGACTCGTTAGTCAAACGAGCCCGAGCCTAAAATGAGGCCCGTCTAAGCCCGAGTAGCTCACGAGCTCAAATAGAGCCCGTGACTTAACACAACCAAATTATTATTTTTATTCAAATATTTGGATCTCTCTCGGATCCTTCAGAATGGTGTGATGTGGTAGCGGAAAAGATGACCTGATAACACTTGTGGAGGAATGTCACTTTTCTTGTGGCAGAAGTGGGTGGGAACAGCCGGGAGTTGATGGTCTTGAGGCTAAGCTCAGTGGTCTGTCTCGAGGAGAGGGTAAGCCCACGTCTTCTATGTTAGAAATGGGTGGGATACTTAGAGGGAGAGAGAGAGACTCTAAGAGAAGGAAGTGGGAGGGAGGTAGAAGAAGAAGGCGTTTGGAGACGGCACCGGCAAAGAGTCGTGCACGACCGGCGACTGCGAGACCGGCGAGGTGGGTTCTCAAGAAAGCAACTCAGGCTGAGCGCCAAGCATGGGTTCTCAAGAAGGCTCCGCGCCGGCGGTCGTGGTTCGATGCTAGGCACAGAGAACGTTGCGGTGGCTCTTCGCACCATCGGCGGGCGGGCTCGGGGCTTGACGAAGAGGAGGCATCGGGAAGAACAAAGAGCACCCGGCTCCTTTCCTCCGGAACTGGTGGCGCTCTTCTCCGGCGTTGGACGACGGACAACCTTCCCCTTCTCTTCTCTGGCGCTGGACAACGGACAACCTTATCCTCCAGTGTGGTTGGCCGGTCTTCCACGGGAGCTGCAAGTAAAGGTATGTGAGTTTTAGATGTTTGATAGAATGTCACAAAAAAAAGAAAGACACTCCGAGCGCGGGTGAGCTCGAGCTCAGGCTTGCTTGGCAGGCTCGGCTCGGCTCGTTTCGTTAACAGGCCTATGAGCAACAAAGAAGGCAACCCACTTCGCAGCACCGTTTGCCTTCCGATAAGCATGTATGACCAAGTGGGAGCCACACTCCCCCAATAGGTGACGGATGTCATAGAGCAGCAGCCACTCCCCAGACATGCATCCTTGCGCCTGGATTCACTCAATGACTGTAGTCGAGTCTCCCTCCAAAAGTATGCACTCCGCTCTCCGCATCCGTCGCGAGTAAGTAACACCCTCCCATGTTGCACGGAGCTCGCCACACACCACGGACGTATCGAAAATCTGTCGCCCCTTGCTACCACCAATCTGGTGTCGTAATTTTTAATAATAAATTTCACACCTCCACAACCCTTTCTCACTCACATTGCCGTCGAAGTTCATTTTAAAAAAGCTAGGAAGTGGAGGCACTTAGGAGACAAGGATGGACCTAACCATAGACTTGTTTATGGTGAGCACGCAAGGATGAGAACAGGGAGGCGGCAAGCAAGGATGTGGGGATGGGCCAAAACAGCAACAACGAAAAAGACGTTGGGATGACGACAACATAGTTGGCAGGATGGGACTTCTCAAGATATAGTGAGTGCACACATTCTCAAACGCTATGACGCAGGGATAGCGATATGGAGAAGACGAATTTGCTTGACCCAGCATGCCTAGTCTCATTCACCGAATCACCGGGTTCGCAAAATGCATGTTTTGGCTACTTTACTATTTTATGGACAAGAAGAAATAATCCTAAAGTTATTCTTCGAGAAAGGTGCCTTCCAACATTCAAAAATGGAGCCCTATATATATAAAAGGGGCAAAACTCATAGCATAACTATTTTCATAGATATAAGTTTTACCATTTTTATTTTTCTCATATCTAAATCAAATGCAGCTCTAAGGATTAGTAAACTAGTTAGATTAGGGTGAACCAAGTGACCTAAGTCCAATTGGAATAATATATATCTGAATTGTTAGAGGGGTTGGATCTAGTCGGGTTAGGTCTTGCTGGAGTCGCCCTAATTGATTGAATGCCTTAACGATTGGTGTCAAGTTCAATATCTTATGAAAGTAAAAAAATAATATAAAAGAGACATAGGAAGAGCAAGCATGGTCATGGCAGCAAGTTGGCTCCCTATTTTGTTTTATCTTTGGGATTTACATACCATGCAATTTCTCTAGGCTAGATTATGAATAACTTTGTCAAAGCAAGAGTTACCCTGTTTATTCTTTTTCCTTCTAGCATCTTTGAATCTTTCCCGTGAGACACGATGTTTGCTACTAAATATTTCACTAACAATATAAACACAATAGTTGAAATCAGATTTAGGAGGTGGTTAATGGGGCCCTACCTTTGCCGACAAAAAGCAGTATAAAACAATAGTGGACTCTATATAAACCAATTACCAATAAAAATCTAGTTTTAAAAAAAAACTATAAATCATGTTACACTAGAAAATTACCTGCCCTATGTAGTGGGATTAAATTAAACAATGGAAAGAAAATAGAAGAGTGCCACAGATAACCAAAATTTATAGTTGCATTGAATACTAAATAATGTACAAAATGCTGGTAGGTTTGTTTGAGATGATCATTTCATGAAAAAGCTATAGTTATATCTAGATGTAGATAGTATTTAAATACAGAAGGTTATTTTACTTTACTTCAGAAGAGTGCTGAAATCTTCACTCATGTTTTGCTTCTTCCCTATCATCCTTGTTGAAGGTGGGAAAAAAAAAAAGGTTGAAGAAGATGATTAGTATTGATGAAAAAATAAATAATTCTCATGATAGCTATATTTTTCATTTTATTTGGGTACACTACGTAGAAGAATATCAGTTAGGCAATTTGTAGCATCACCATTGTGATATAAAAATTGGTAAAGTTAATAGCTAAAATATTTATGCATATAAAATGATATGATGTGCCCCAAGCTAGCTGCTTAACGATATACTATAGCAAGGACATAATGACATAATGTGTACGGCACCTTTCTTTTCAAAAAGATCCCATAATCGAACAGTTTTGTCCCTTGAAGATGAAGCCAAAATAACCCAAGAAGTGAAATACCATGGAACTTTTAACATAGAAAGTAAACATGCAGAGCTGTAATTTTGCTTATTAATAAAGATACAGTTAAAATAAGTGCAATTTTTGGCATTGTAATTTTTCGGCATTAAACAGAAAATGAAGAAACCAATTGAACAAAGTAAAATAAGACTGCACTTTTTAACATTGTAACCTGCACGCTAATGGTTAGATTATATCTTAGAAACAACCCACCTTATAAATAACCATAACTATTAGAACACTATATCCCAAAAGGAAAAAGGCAAAACATATTAAAACAAACTTACATTTCTAGGTGACAACATTAAACTGTGAACTGGTAACTCATGAACGCCAAGAACATCCAACAAGCTGCCGGCCTTCATTGACCTAATGAATATGTGAAAAGATATATTAAATATATTGTTACGAAGATAATCAAGAATGATAAAAAAGCATCATTTCATCCACGATTGACTAACTGATGATTCTCACTTTCTTGCATCAATTCTCAGCCAATTGAAGTTATTTGATTGACAGCATTTTAATTTTTGGTGACCTGAAGCTGCAAGTTTAGTCTCTTTAATTGTTAATAAGCTTCATCATAGTTTGTTGGTTAGCAACGGGAGAATGATACCCAACATCCGTTAGTTAAAAATATTAGTCCGAAAGAGGAACAGGACGATGGAGCAGGGGGCTCGGTAACAACAAAATTTATCATGGAAAATATTCATAAATGGTTTAGAGATATAGAAGGCTCGATCATTTACAATATATTCTGTTTCAGCAGGCAACAACTTTACCTAAATGATAAATATAAGGGCCCGTCTATATTTATACTATTTGAACTATAAATAATTTAAAAATATAATATGTAAATAAATGTTCTATTAAACATAAAAAGTATATTTATTTTTATAATTATATATTTTTTAAAATGTATAACCAAAAAAGAGAGGTGGAGAATATAGAGAGTGCTAACTTCTACTTAAACACTTTTTCATAAATTATTTATTTTTTAATTAATTTTATAGCAGCGAAGTCCAAGGTACCACTTTTGTGTGAATTGTTTATCTTTTAATAAATTTTATAGCAACGACGTTTGGGACATAGCAAGCAGCACTTTTCGATGCCACAATTACTTGCAGGAAGATAAAGAAAGAGGAAGAGGGAAGAGATCAGTAGCCAGCGGTGAAACAAGGGACAGCCCTTTGTCATCCACCGCATGACCGAGCAAGAAGGAGAAGGGAAGCAGAAGAGAGAGGAAAATGAGAAGAAGAGAGGGAAAGAAAAAAAGGGAGGTCAGAGTGGTGGGTTTATGCGACCGGAGAAGGGGAGATAAGGGGTTCTTGCAGCATTAAGCTGTACGTGAAAAGGTTAAGAGAACAAAGAGGACGGCTAGGAGGAAGAACGGAGTGCAAGTGGATGCATCTGTTGGAGAACTGGAACGGAGACAAATATAGGTATAGCGGGTGTATATATTTAGCGAGGAAATTTTATAAAGACCAACTTGGTTATAATTGCATAGGGTTTGGGTTTGCACTCGGACCCAGAAGGTCACTGGTTCAATAGGCTCTCAGATCCAGCCCCACGCCCCTAAAACACTTTCAAAAGCGGTGGGTGCAAAGGAAGCTGAGGCGTTGATGATAAAAAGAAAAAAAAAACCGAAAAACAAAAGAGAAAGTTGAAGGCCCTTGCCTATTGAGATTTTTTTTTTTTTTTTTTTTGTGGGATAGTAGGGAGGCAAACCTCAAACAAGGTAGTAAAATCTCATAAAAGTAGAGCTAGCTGCGTCATCAATAATAAGAGAGGCTACGAACAGGCTAATCTCTGTGGATCATTCGCCATATAATCTGCCGGCTGACTCCCTTGACGTAGCCAGTGTGAGAGTGGAAAATTTAGAAGAGAATCAGCCACAGTCCATATATCATAAAACCAGAAGGGGTGGATGTGCAGTTAAGAACTGCTAGAAATTAAGTCGATCGCCTTCCAATCTTATTATCTATCTTCTCAGTATGGTGTACGAGGGATGGTAAGAGTATCCGCATGAATCGAGCGACCTTCATGATCTGGTAGGATAAAGCCGTTTGCTGCTTTGTTCTAATCGATCGAGGCATCAAAATTAACCTCAATGTCACCAGGTGGATGGGCTGCCAAACCGTGCTGCCCCAGTGGCCGCGCATTTCAAGGTTTTCTTGCATATCTCCGGCCTGGAAGATACCTGTGCATATTGAATCTATGTGCATTTGCGTGCACATAATGACGAGTATATGTGTCTGTGCATATTATAAATTTAGATTTTTCCGTATAATATCAGTAACTGAAGCGCAGGCAGGAGCATACGATCTCAGTGGCACTTTTTTCCTTGTAGGCATCCTGATGTTCAATGCTATAAAGCATGCTCATGGATTTGACAATCCAAACATAATTACTTCGAACTTCTAGAACCAACGGCACTCAAATTCTTTTGCATGTCAGTACTGCCGTTTAGACAAAACTGAAACTTTATTGATATAATGAGCGTTAGCACCTTCTAG
This sequence comes from Phoenix dactylifera, assembly GCF_009389715.1. NCBI lineage: Eukaryota > Viridiplantae > Streptophyta > Magnoliopsida > Arecales > Arecaceae > Phoenix > Phoenix dactylifera. The sequence goes on from NW_024068746.1 coordinate 90,622, forward strand.
CGACTGTCCTTTAACAATCTGAAGAACAATCTAGCATTTCTATCAGAAAACAAGCACCCTTATATGGATAGATACCCGTTGGACTATGCTTAAGTGCTTCTCTACTCAAATCTCGCCAGATTTATATAGAATAATAAAAGTTCCAAATTGATCCAAGCAGATGGAATTGTACTTTAAGAGCATATTTACTTCTAAACATTATTTTCTATCTTCATGTTCAGTGGACAGCTATATGCAAGTTACCTAGCTCATTGCATGTAATATGCAAGTTATTTCAATTGTTTCCTTACTACTTTAACTAGGCTCCATGCTTCATGATACAGGTTCTATCTATTGTGGCAGCTGCCTTCTTGAGTTTGTTCCATAGTTGATTTTTCAGCTTCCCAAGCAATATATATATATTATACATTATTATTTTAGAGTTGATTTTTGAGTTTCCTTATTCTATATGTCTGCATGCATGTTTAGCAGTTAGCTTGTGCAGGAATCTTTGTGTACGTGTGTTTTTGAGAAAAAGCATATAACTATTATTTGGATCTTTTCATTTGTATATTTCAGTACACATAGTTGTCTACTTGTTTCTACATCAACACTTGCATTCGTGCATGCACTGTTACGCATCCTGTTTGTGTATATTTTGTGAAAAACGAACCTATAATTAATGTTAACAAGGACTTTTTCATTCTTAGGCTGATTTTTTCTAGGAACTATGCAGGTGTATCTTCTCTATATAAAATAGATAAAATACTAGTACAAATGCACAATCCCCATTCAGGAAACAAAGCATGAACTCGAAACCAATTAAAGAACATAAATAAAAAATTGAGCTAGGGACTGCTTGATAAGTTGTGTACGGCTTCCACTTATGAATACTTTTATCAATAGTTGCAAAGATAGAACGACTTATAAAGTTGATGTAGGAGCATGAGCCTGAATCATGATGGACGTACGTCGAGTTTGGATCCTTGATTGGGTATGCCCGAAAACACATTGGATTTATGATTTCCAGCATTTAATTATATTGAATTGAGTCTATTTTATTTGGGTCTATTAGGTCACATTGAGTCACGCCGAAAAAATCATTAGATTTAGGATAGAGGTGAAACTCTTCTATTCATCCCATAATTATCTTGTTACTATCAAAACTGCAGCACCTTCCATCGTTCTTTCTTCCACCTGCCAACCTTCATCATGTCATTGCTCTAATCCCTTAAAAGCCTAATCATCACAAAGTCCTTTAGGTTTCAGATCTAAACCGTAGGCCTAATCCCTTCCTCCTGCGTCCTAACTCAAATTAGTTGTGGGTCCAACCAATTTCAGCCATCATCTACAAAAATCCAGCAGCACCCACCTTCGTTTGCGTCAGAAGTTGTATGCCGATAATCTCAATAAGAGTTGTATTAATCTATCACTGTTATATTAGAAAAATCTGTATTGTTAGTTTTCTGCAATTACCAAAGAAAAGAAAAGAATATATAAATAAGTTAGAAAAATCTCACCTGGAGCTACGCTAGCTATGACTAGTGTTCTCTTTAAAATTTACAATACCCCGGTGCAAATAGTTGACGGTGATTTTCTCTCAAGATGCAATGAACAGTTTACCGATAACACAACCTAAGGGTGAATCCCAACTGGTCAAAGAACAAAAGGAGAAGGGAATAACGCAAACTAAAATCTACAATAACGATGATTATTATGAGAATTCTCACAACTTTTTCATAACGCCAAGGGGTTTGATGCTTTAGAAGCATCTCCCCATGCGGAACACACCTTTTCATAAAGACAAGGCTTAAAAAGATAGGACACATCTTTTGGTATATATAGGGTCCTTTGAATAGCAGCCATATTGTCGTGCCCCGGCCCGAGTTCGTGAGCCAGAGGTTGCAGCAACCACAGCATATTCATAGTAAACTCTCCTCACAAACAATATGCAAGGCATCTCAACATTATATCATGAATCTGCAGCGGAACAATTGAACTAGTAAATACAAACTTTATTTCATTAACTAACTCAACTTACAATATCTCATAATTCTAACATTAATCTAAGGTAAAACATCAATTTAATAAACTCTAATCCAAAATAAGTTGTGTCATAGTTCTTCTAGACGCTCTTCGATAATAAAAACCTTGGTAGGCTAGTTCTCTGAATCTTAAAAAAATAAAAAATTGTATAATGAGCTAAACAACCCATGAAGCAGTGATCACTTAGCTAAGTAAATCTAGCAATCATATAGATAATAATCTATAGAAAATAAGCATATATGCGAATCAAATCTTTCTTAAATATTAAATTTTATTTATAAATTCAAATTCTTTTAAATACTCAATTCATCTTATCGATCATGAGCTATGACCATTGTTTCCTGTGGCAGGGTCATAACACCGACTAATCTTTTGCGGTGAGCTGCACATCATCTTGCAGTAAAATTTTTCAGGACCACTGGTCTGCTGGCGGCATGTCACTAATCATCTTGGATACGACCTTCAGGACAAATCATGTACCAATGTATTAGCCTCCGTTGGCTGGGTTTTCAACATAGCCAGATCGAAATTTAATTAGTTCTAAATTTTATATTTCAGTTCTAAAATTATGCGGTATCAAAATCAAGCAATCATGCTCAATAAGATCATATATCATCATTATATTCCAAAATAATATTTTTTGTAATAATATACTATCTAACAAATTCATGCATTGTAAATAATACTACTCAAAAGTCATGAATATAATAATTTAATGATTGCTAATAAATTTAGAAAAAGTGATACGTTACTTTCCTTGCGAATGCAATCCAACTAACAAATCCAATTAATCCCAAAGATCATTCTGAGGGCCTAATATCCAAAAATTATACTTTCTATAAAATTTTTATCATAATTATAAAAACCTTAAATTCTAACACCTTATAGGACAGACCAAGCGGGAGTGTCCGACACACTGTCGGTCCGATCAAAGTGAAATTCATTGAATTATGCTCGAACTAGGGCACAGATGGTTCAACAAAGATTGGAGCGATGGAATCTAACAGTGTTTGGCAAGGATCAGGGTGGGAGCTAATTAACATGCTGTCCAACGACTATGGATCAAGGCCATTCACTAGGGTTAATCCAAAATCACTGTAAAAAGTTTCTATTGGATTCAACTAGAGATGGGCACTGGGCCGGGCCGCCCACGGCCGGCACGGCACGGCACGAAGCGGGCCGTGCCTGGCACGGCCCACCAGCTACAGTGCCGGGCCGTGCCTGGGCCGGGCTGGCACGCGGGCCTGGCACGGTCCGGGCCTGGGCCCGGCTCGGCCCGATAAAAATTAATGCTTCATAAATTTTTTAATAAATTAATAAATATTGAACACTAAGAATTTATGATTTATGAATATAAAGCCACCTTTAATGGTGGGGGTTTGGCATAGACCCCTACCAGTTTATTAATTTAAATCAAAATGGTACATGAAGGGAGGTTTGGACCTTGGTCTGACCTCTAGAATACAATAAGAAACTAAGAAAGGGCCGAGGTTTTGGACCTTGGTCTGACCTCCAGAATACAATAAAAATGTACAATTATAAAAAATTAAGAAATCTTACTAATCATCAGTGATTCAGTGAATCAGTATTCACTCTTCAGTCTTCAGTAGTGTTTGTATCATCATCATCAGAGGATGTTGTATTATATCCACCTTTATCTTGAAGTCTTGCCTCAGTATCCAGCCAATCCTTGAAGCAGAGAAGCATCTCCACCGTTTCGCCCGTCATCCTACTTCCTTTTCGTCAAGAACACGCCGACCTGCACTAAAAGCGGATTCCGATGCTACCGGTGGACATCGGCACAGCTAAAAATATCGCGTGCAATTGCAGACATAACAGGATATTGATTTCTAACACTCTTCCACCAAGATAATACATCTAGATTCTCTATTTGATTTTCATCATATGCAGAATGAAGATCATTTCGTAAATAAAATTCTAGTTCACTACTTAAAGATGAAGAAGATGAAGAGGAACTTGAAGCATGTGTGTGTCTTCTCTGTGCAATGAATGAAAAAATAGATGACGAACGAGAACTACTAGAAGGAGAAATAGAGGTTTGTATTTGTGTTCTAGATCCACGAATTTTTTCATCATATATAGCATAAATATCATAAAGAAGTTTTTTACCTCATCTTTAGCAGATTCAGCATCTTGATTCATATTTTCAGAGTATGCATCAAGTAAAATTAGCACGCCATTTAATTTAACTCTAGGATCAAATACAGCAGCTAAGTTATGCCATAGGACATATCCTGTCCCAATACTCATTCCATTTAGATTCCATTAGGTCAATAATAGGCATTAAAACATCATCATATCTATGTTCTGCAAATTTTTGACTAATTATATATGCTTGTTGTAAAAATGAACATGAAGTAGGGTAATAAATACCAGAAAGAACATTGGTAGCATTATAAAAACTAAGCAAAAAATCTTCCAAAATTTTTTCTTTATTCCAATCAGTTTCAGTCAATGTAAATCCTAATCCACGATCATTAATATATGCACTTAATAAATTTTCATATGGGTATGCATCTTGTATCATGCTATATGTGGAGTTTCCAACGAGTAATTACATCAAGTTTAAATTATTTAAAACGTTTACCATGATTTATGCATAATTCCTTAAATTCTTTGAAGTCTTGATCTAGAAGCATGAATAAAAGAAACTGCATTTCTAATTTTTGAAATCACATCTTGAATCATGCCCATGCCAGCTTGAACAGAAAGATTTAAGATATGACATGCACATCTAATATGCAGTAAATTTCCATCTAATATGGGATGCAATGAGTCTTTTAATAATACAACAGCAGAATTATTATTAGATGCATTATCAAAAGTAATAGACATAATTTTATCATTAATATTATATGAACATGCAGTTTGATAAATTATATTTGAAATTTGTTGTCCAGAATGTGGAAAATCAAAAGCACGAAAAGCAAGAATACGTTTATTTAATTGCCAATCATTATCAATATAATGAGCAGTAATGGCAATAAAACAATTACTACCTACAGATGCTGACCAAATATCAGAAGTTAATGAAATTTTTACATTTAAAGTAGAAAGTGTTTCAATTAAATTTTGTTTTATTGCTAAAAAATTGGTCATAGCTACTATTCTAAATGTACGCCTACTAGTTCTTTTGTAAGCAGGTTGTAGGTTTAATTGAACATATTCTTCAAAATTAAAAGATTCACATAAACTAAAAGGTAATTCATCCTTAACTATCCATTTTACAAGTGCTTTTCTTTGATTTTCATGATTATATGCAAAATTACCTACAAGTAATCCCCCTTATATATTAAGGGTACTTTGAGTTTGAGCATGAGAATCATGCATCCTATGACTCTCTTGATGTCTTTTAAATGCCCTGTTCCCCCACACTACTACAACTATAAAGTTTGGCACATTTTTTACATTTAGCTTTCCAGACTCCCTCAACCATAACTCTATCAAATTCATTCCATACAGTACTAGTCCTCTTACGAGAAGAGGTTTGACCTTCACTCGGTTCACCAGTTCTAGAGGAACTAGGAACAGGGGTTGGGGATTAGTTTCTTCTCCCTCAGAAACAGGAATGCCAAACTGACTTTCCTCAAAAGATGACATATCTATGATTAATTCAAAAAATAAAAACTAACCGCAAGGAGGAATTGAGTAGAGGGTCGGAGGGCAGAGGCAGAGCCGAGATTCCGAGCTTCCTCTTGTGCTCTCAACAGAAGCGACCTTCTCTTCTCAACAGGAACCTCCCTCTTGTGTAGCACTTGAACAAACTAAAATTAAATTGCTAGAAGAACACTTTAGAAGAAGAAATAATAGCAGTAGAGAAGGAGAGAATGAGAGGTTTGGTGTGGTGAGAATGAGGGAGGAATGGGCTATTTATAGAAGCCCAAATTTTTTTTTCCCAAAATACCCCTCAATTCAGCCGTTATTGGACTGTTGGGAGGGGTAAAAGGGTCATTTTCACGAAAATAGCCGTTGGAAACGGCTATTTTCCTCCCCCCTCTCCAGACGGGCCGTGCCTGGCACGGCCCGTCTGGAGCCGTTACGGGCCGTGCCAGGCACGGCCCGTTTGCGCCCGTTACGGGCCGTGCCTGGCCCGGCCCGTGGCGTGCCGTGCCCGGCCCGGCCCACCAATAGAGGGGCCTGGGGCCGGGCCGGGCTGGCCTTTGCCGTGCTGGACGGGCCGTGCCAGGCACGGCCCGTTTAAGTCCTTTGGGCCCGGGGGCCTGGGCCGGGCCGGCCCGGCACGGCCCGTTGCCCACCTCTAGATATCAACTACCCTAACGAGAAGGTAGAGAGAGAAAGTTCAAGTAGAGAGGGAAAAGAGAAAGTGAGGAGAGAGGAGGGAGGACAGAAAGATGAGAAAGTCTCTTTTCTTCTCCAAATAGAGGATCCGTCTCTCTCTTCCTTCTCGATTAGATCCAAGGGCGACCATGGAGGTCAGCCCTGACAGCGATAGGAGGTGGCGAATGCGGGATCAATCAAACCTCGGTGGTCGATGGCGGTGAAACAATGGCCGGTGGCGAGAGAAAATAGGCCGAAATAGGGGAACCCTATTTCAGCGATTCTCTGACAATTCACCGTTCCAAAACGAGGCAATCAAGGTACAACACAAGGAGAGAGAGAAGAAAGAAGAAAGGAGTACCATACCTTAGTCTAGTGAGGGTTCCGATGGCTCTCTGTCTCGGCGATAAATCCAGGAAGAAGAAGAGCCAAACTAAAGAAGGAGTTGGGATCGGTGGCTCGACCTCGGATGAACTCGAAGGAGGAGGAGGAGGAGGTCTTTAAATAGATGATCCTGACCTTATTCGGTCGGTCTTGAGGATCCCGATGAAACTCTTATTTTCATTGCGATCAGGGAGGAAGAAGACTCCAGCCAAAGTCTTCCTCTCGATTGCCCTTACATGCAATGCAAGTGAGGCCCAAAGCCAAGGGGCTGGGCCGGCCTGGGTCTCACACATATACTAGAGATGTGTCACTTTGAGACATCTCATAATTAAAGTCAAAAAAAATGTAAAATAATTTAAATTTTGAATCAACAAAAAATTTAAAAATCAGGAATATAAATATAAACTTGAATATCTATCAATTCCCCATGTGGGGGTAACCTTGTGGGGTCTAAAACTCTTTCTTAAGATATCACGTTTTTATCTGTAGATTCCATGGTGAACAAAATCTTAAATTATAGCTCTTTGAACATATTTCACATAATTATAGATAGTATAGACTTTGTCAAATTTATTTAGAATAAAGTTACAGACCGTTGTACTATATGTATTGTAACATTGTATTTTAGGCAATATTGTATTGTATGATACTTCATAATCGCATAAATATAAACAGGGACAGACCTTATAGGCATAAGAACTGTGTACCTCAAGGTGTCAAAGTTTTTTAATGCTAGGCATTTTTCTTTGCTCTATATAGCCATTATAACCAGTGTCTGGCAATGCTTCTTCTTCAACTTCTATTCCATCTCCTTCTTACCTCTCTAATTTACTTCCAAGATCCATCAACTCGTCTCTATTGATCTTACCTTTACTAACTATTTGACATGGAAGATGGTCAAATCCCATGCCCAAAATCCTCACATCGTCAATTTGACCTTTAAAACCAGTGTAATAGAATGGTACATAGCTGGATCAACTCTACCCTTTTATCAACTATTCTTGAATTCCTTCTAAATCATGGATGTGATTCTTTTATGGAGGCCTTGATAAGTTAACCCCTTGGGCAATTGTTTCTTGCATGCATAAATTTTGAAACTTCAAAATAGGGGTAACATGGAAGATTCTCTCCAACAAATTCATTCTCTCACCTTTTCTCTTCAAATAATTGGAAAAATCGGATTCAGATGAAGATTTGGTCACCCAAACTATAAGGATGCTTGGTCAGCTATTTGGAGAGTACCTAGCAGAGCGTGTTCAATTGCTTCCAATTTCTGGGTGTGCAGGCTTGGATGTTAGGGTTTGAAGCACGTCATGCAGAGCTAGTGTCAGGGTGGGAGATGTCTTCTGTGTCCTCCAATGGGAGCACGGGCTGGAGCCAGAGTGTGATTCATCTGGGATTCAGACTCCACCTGAGGGTAGCATTATTCTTGTGGAAGGTGGCCTAGGAGCGCCTATCGACGAGATTGGTGCTGAGCAGATGAAAACTGGGTATTCACCCCTAGTGTCTGAATTGTCATGTGGACGAGATGGTGGATCATGTGTTGCCAGTGTGCGTGGGCGAGAGGGTTTCGAGGCTTGTCGAGGTCCCGCAAGATGCTTGAAGCCGGAAGGATCCTTTCCTACAAGTGATTGTTAATGGTCTAGCACTTCACAAATGCGCCGAGTGGCCATTAGAGCGACTTGCACAGCTTACCAAATCTAGTTGGCAAAAGAATCTCGGACATTTGGCGAGAATAGTCCATCCCTAAGGTTCGTCGTGGAGCGCACTCGGGTACAGATTGCAGAAATTATTCTGCAGGCTTAGCACATGGGTCTTTGACAGTTCGGGACATCTGGAGCCCCATGTGCTCAGGCCATGCCTCTTACAGTGTTTTTCACCTTGGAGTCCCCACCCGCGAGTTTCCTCAAAGTCAACTTTGATGGATCCGTGCTGGATGGAGGCAGGAGAGGAAGTGCTGGGTTTGTCATCAGGGGCCTAAACTAGAGTGGTGGCTATCGATGGCTGCCAGATCTTCGACACCTTAGTTTCTGAAGCAGAGCTACGGGCGACTTGGGCCGGCTTGAGTCATATGTGGCGAGTGCTATAGGCCAGCTTGATTATATTGGAGGGCGACTCGGCCACTGTGATCAGCTGGATCCAGGATGGCCCAAGCGATGGTGGAGGGGGATGCCCCCACTTCGGGATATTTGGGCGATGGTGAGAGGTGGCCTTTTAGCTAAATATGTATTTAGGGAGGCCAACGGAGCTGCAGACTGGATGCTTCTTACGTGGCCTGCCACCTTAGGAAAATCCTGTGGGCTGGAGAGGAAGTGCCTAGGGCACTCCGAGACTTGTTATTTTCTGATTTTATTAGGTTATCCGTACTCACAATGTATGAAACGCCCATTTTAGCCCAAAAAAAAACTATAAGGTCGAATCCACCTAGATCGGCCTAATATGGCCCGAACCAGCCACACAACCCAATTGTGGGCCGAGAACGTGCTTTGCATCTGCTATAGGGCACTGAAATAGACTCAAGAATTGGAGTCCGCTTCTTATTCATCTCTGACTTTAGGTGGGAGTTTGACTTCCACCATCCTCGGCAACTAGGAAGCCCAAGCCTCCCATCTATTTATGGGCTTGCCCTCTCCCTTGAAGCCCCCATCGAAGATCACCGTTGATTTGCTGCTTTTCTTTCCTTTTCTCCTCTAGATTGCTGACAGCCTAGGTTTATTGTGCTTATCAGAGATTGCAACCAAGCTCTTGCTAGACCCAAGGTAAGGCCCTAAACTCTTTCTTCTTTCTATTCTTGCACAAGACCCTGTTACCAATCAAGAATATCACCAAAACTTTCACCGAAAGACCTTCCCTGTTCGCTTCCCTAGTTTTGGCCCTATTCCTCTTCATTTCAACCAGCATGGTCACCACTACATGCTGTCGAAACTCCAGCTTGGTACCTCAAGATGGAATGCCAAATCTCCTACAACTAGCAACTGGATGAGCTCGATTCACCATTGAGACCTTTGACTCCCCTATTTCAGCTGAACCCCTATTTTTTGATTTTTTCTCTATTTTTTTGGCCTCCTATCGGCCATCTGTCACTGTCAATTTTCAAGATTCACCGGTTGTGACCACCAGCACCACCACTAGCAACTGTTGACCTTCTCCCCCTCCAATGAGAGGCCATGAAGCCCCTATTCACTCACCTCTCTTTCTCTCTCTAAGTTCTCAATATTTTCTCTCTCTACATCTCTTTCTTTCTATGTCTACTGTCTCTCCTCATTAGGACAATAAACTCATAGGTCTTCTCCTATGATCTATCGACCCAATTCAGTTTTTGTCCTAAAGTCCGATTCCCCATGAAATTATTATTTGATTATTTGGGATCGATCCTATGGGGGTGTCGAGATTGTAGAATTTCCATTCTTAAAATAATCATGGCTAAATTTTTGATCGTAATATAATTTGAATATAGGCTACAAGAGAAATTTTTAAAGTTAGCTAGATTGATGCTTGATCTATCGTAAGATAAATAGTGTAACTCTTTTTCTAGATTCATTGGTAAATTATAAAATATTTTTAAAATTAAATTATTCATAATGATGACATGAGCAATATTTTATTATGAATATGCTTTTTTTGAAATATATAAACTCTTGATCAAGCGTATTAATTTTGATAGGATTGTGCTCAATTGATTTTAAATTGTATAGTTTTATGTATCTTTCGATTTGAACATGAAACATATTCTTGAAAAAAGTTTTGATTTGAGACAGATTTAGACGTGAGTCGACTATGTTTCATTTCTACTAGTAGGTTTATATATTGCACTCGATATTCTTATAGGGGGATTATATACTAGCACTTCGATACCCACCAATAAAGATATACGTTAGTAATGATAGTCTGCTAGTGAAGGTTATATATTGCAATTCGATATCCTCTTAGCAGAGGGTTAATATGTTGGCATCAATACCTCTATCAAAATCATGCATTAGCATAAGACTATTTTTGAGTTCATTATCTAGCCCAGCAATAGAATATAAGTGTGGTCATAGTTCATGGCACATAAATGAACTTGATGTTTTTTTTAAAAAAATGATGAACAAAAATTTAATTTTTTATAAAAATTGAATTTGTATGTATGATTTTTATAATACTGCATATTAAATTTGTTTTGAATTGAATATTCCATAGCTTATTTTTAGTAAATATTATTTATCGATTGCCTAATTTATCTAGTTAAGTATCCATTGCTTACTAAGCTATTTGTCCTCATTAGTCAATATCTTGTTGCGTTTACAGATTCTAAGAACTTCTAGAGACTGATAGAAGCAGATTGTTTATTTTAGATTAGAGTTTGATGTAAGACTATTTGACATATATTGTTGAAATTTTTGATACATTATATTAGATTTTGGTTATTTAAAATTTTGGACTTATTTAATTGATTCTTTATTTACTATTTTTATGATATCAGATAAGATGCCTTGCATGCTTATTAAGAGAGTTTCCAATGAGTAGCCAGCATTTGTCGCATCCCGAGCTCGCAAATTTGAGTCGAATCTGTGACAATAGGTATCAAAGCATAAAATATAAATTATAACTTATAGAGCCAAACATAGGATGAGGTAATTAGTGGGTAGACAATAATGGATATTGGAGAAAATTATGTTGATTACAATAAGTTATTTGAAGAATTAAGACACCTCATTCGAGGATATCTAAAGAAAGAAAATTCTATATTTCTCTATTGATATTGTTTGTCTCTCGCTGGAAATATTTAGTGAATTAAAAATCTTGTATTAAGAGTGCAACAAAAGTATGGTCGGTAAATTACTTGAGATTGGATAGAAATTATTTTTGATTTGAAAAGTGCTATGAGAAATACTTGATTTAGTTTACATAGAGGAGGTTTTTATTAGTAAAAGGACACAAAGTATTTAGAAACTGAGAATGGAATCAAGAAGTACCCAACTCTTTGAAGACTCTAATACAAAAAATTTGAGGATGATTTT